>NW_028161826.1:0-85637 GCF_964263955.1 Coregonus lavaretus
TAGAACATGTAGAACACTCAGAACATTTAGAACACTCAGAACATTTAGAACACTCAGAACAATTAAAACATTTAGAACACTCAGAACGTTTAGAACACTCAGAACAATTAGAAACATTTAGAACATCTCAGAACATTTAGAACACTCAGAACATTTAGAACACTCAGAACAATTAGAACATTTAGAACAACTCAGAACATTTAGAACACTCAGAACCAATTAGAACATTTAGAACACTCAGACATTTAGAACACATCAGATACATTTAGAACACTCAGAACAATTAGAACATTTAGAACACTCAGAACATTTAGAACACTCAGAACATTAGAACACTCAGAACAATTAGAACATTAGAACACTCAGAACATTTAGAACACTCAGAACAATTAGAACATTTAGAACACTCAGAACATTTAGAACACTCAGAACATTTAGAACACTCAGAACAATTAGAACATTTAGAACACTCAGAACATTTAGAACACTCAGAACTAATTAGAACATTTAGAACACTCAGAACATTTAGAACACTCAGAACAATTAGAACATTTAGAACACTCAGAACAATTAGAACATTTAGAACACTCAGAACATTTAGAACACTCAGAACAATTAGAACATTTAGAACACTCAGAACATTTAGAACACTCAGAACATTTAGAACACTCAGAACAATTAGAACATTTAGAACACTCAGAACATTTAGAACACTCAGAACAATTAGAACATTTAGAACACTCAGAACATTTAGAACACTCAGAACAATTAGAACATTTAGAACACTCAGAACATTTAGAACACTCAGAACATTAGAACATTTAGAACACTCAGAACATTTAGAACACTCAGAACATTAGAACATTAGAACACTCAGAACATTTAGAACCTACTCAGAACAATTAGAACATTTAGAACACTCAGAACAATTAGAACATTTAGAACACTCAGAACATTTAGAACACTCAGAACAATTAGAACATTTAGAACACTCAGAACATTAGAACACTCAGAACACTCAGAACATTTAGAACACTCAGAACAATTAGAACATTTAGAACACTCAGAACATTTAGAACACTCAGAACATTTAGAACACTCAGAACATTAGAACATTAGAACACTCAGAACATTTAGAACATTTAGAACACTCAGAACATTTAGAACACTCAGAACAATTAGAACATTTAGAACACTCAGAACATTTAGAACACCAGAACATAGAACACTCAGAACAATTAGAACATTTAGAACACTCAGAACATTTAGAACACTCAGAACAATTAGAACATTTAGAACACTCAGACATTTAGAACACTCAGAACAATTAGAACATTTAGAACACTCAGAACATTTAGAACACTCAGAACATTTAGAACTTTAGAACACTCAGAACATTTAGAACATTTAGAACACTCAGAACATTTAGAACACTCAGAACAATTAGAACATTTAGAACACTCAGAACAATTAGAACATTTAGAACACTCAGAACATTTAGAACACTCAGAACAATAGAACATTTAGAACACTCAGAACATTAGAACACTCAGAACAATTAGAACATTTAGAACACTCAGAACATTTAGAACACTCAGAACATTTAGAACACTAAACAATTAGAACATTTAGAACACTCAGAACATTTAGAACACTCAGAACAATTCAGAACATTTAGAACACTCAGAACAATTAGAACATTAGAACACTCAGAACATTTAGAACACTCAGAACATTTAGAACACTCAGAACAATTAGAACATTTAGAACACTCAGAACATTTAGAACACTCAGAACAATTAGAATCATTTAGAACACTCAGAACATTTAGAACACTCAGAACACTCAGAACATTTAGAACACTCAGAACAATTAGAACATTTAGAACACTCAGAACATTTAGAACACTCAGAACATTTAGAACATTTAGAACACTCAGAACATTTAGAACACTCAGAACAATTAGAACATTTAGAACACTCAGAACATTTAGAACACTCAGAACATTTAGAACACTCAGAACAATTAGAACATTTAGAACACTCAGAACATTTAGAACACTCAGAACAATTAGAACATTTAGAACACTCAGAACATTTAGAACACTCAGAACAATTAGAAACTAGTTTAGAACATTTAGAACACTCAGAACATTTAGAACATTAGAACACTCAGAACATTTAGAACACTCAGAACATTTAGAACACTCAGAACAATTAGAACATTTAGAACACTCAGAACATTTAGAACACTCAGAACAATTAGAACATTTAGAACACTCAGAACATTTAGAACACTCAGAACAATTAGAACATTTAGAACACTCAGAACATTTAGAACACTCAGAACATTTAGAACACTCAGAACAATTAGAACATTTAGAACACTCAGAACATTTAGAACACTCAGAACAATTAGAACATTTAGAACACTCAGAACATTTAGAACACTCAGAACATTTAGAACACTCAGAAACAATCAGAACATTTAGAACACTCAGAACATTTAGAACACTCAGAACAATTAGAACATTTAGAACACTCAGAACATTTAGAACACTCAGAACATAGACATTTAGAACACTCAGAACAATTAGAACATTTAGAACACTCAGAACATTTAGAACACTCAGAACATTTAGAACACTCAGAACACTTAGAACATTTAGAACACTCAGAACATTAGAACACTCAGACAATTAGAACATTTAGAACACTCAGAACATTAGAACACTCAGAACAATTAGAACACTTCAGAACAATTAGAACATTTAGAACACTCAGAACATTTAGAACACTCAGAACAATTAGAACATTTAGAACACTCAGAACATTTAGAACACTCAGAACAATTAGAAACATTTAGAACACTCAGAACATTAGAACATTTAGAACACTCAGAACATTTAGAACACTCAGAACAATTAGAACATTTAGAACACTCAGAAACATTTAGAACACTCAGAACATTTAGAACACTCAGAACATTTAGAACATTAGAACACTCAGAACATTTAGAACACTCAGAACAATTAGAACATTTAGAACACTCAGAACATTTAGAACACTCAGAACATTTAGAACACTCAGAACAATTAGAACATTTAGAACACTCAGAACATTTAGAACACTCAGAACACTCAGAACATTTAGAACACTCAGAACATTTAGAACATTTAGAACACTCAGAACATTTAGAACACTCAGAACATTAGAACATTTAGAACACTCAGAACAATTAGAACATTAGAACACTCAGAACATTTAGAACACTCAGAACAATTAGAACATTTAGAACACTCAGAACATTTAGAACACTCAGAACACTAGAACATTTAGAACACTCAGAACAATTAGAACATTTAGAACACTCAGAACATTTAGAACACTCAGACATTTAGAACACTCAGAACAATTAGAACATTTAGAACACTCAGAACAATTAGAACATTTAGAACACTCAGAACATTTAGAACACTCAGAACATTTAGAACATCTAGAACACTCAGAACATTTAGAACACTCAGAACATTTAGAACACTCAGAACAATTAGAACATTTAGAACACTCAGAACATTTAGACACAGAACACTCAGAAACATTAGAACATTAGAACACTCAGAACATTTAGAACACTCAGAACATTAGAACACTTCAGAACAATTAGAACATTTAGAACACTCAAACATTTAGAACACTCAGAACAATTTAGAACATTTAGAACACTCAGAACATTTAGAACACTCAGAACTACTCAGAACATTTTAGAACACTCAGAACAATTAGAACATTTAGAACACTCAGAACATTCTAGAACATTTAGAACACTCAGAACATTTAGAACACTCAGAACATTTAGAACACTCAGAACAATTAGAACATTTAGAACACTCAGAACATTTAGAACACTCAAAACAATTAGAACATTTAGAACACTCAGAACATTTAGAACACTCAGAACATTTAGAACTCTAGAACATTTAGAACATTTAGAACACTCAGAACATTTAGAACACTCAAACAATTAGAACATTTAGAACACTCAAAACAATTAGAACATTTAGAACACTCAGAACATTTAGAACACTCAGAACATTTAGAACACTCAGAACAATTAGAACATTTAGAACACTCAGAACATTTAGAACACTCAACATTAGAACATTTAGAACACTCAAAACAATTAGAACATTTAGAACACTCAGAACATTTAGACACTCAGACATTTAGAACACTCAGAACAATTAGAACATTTAGAACACTCAGAACATTTAGAACACTCAGAACATTTAGAACACTCAGAACAATTAGAACATTTAGAACACTCAGAACATTTAGAACACTCAAAACAATTAGAACATTTAGAACACTCAAAACAATTAGAACATTTAGAACACTCAGAACATTTAGAACACTCAGAACATTTAGAACACTCAGAACATTTAGAACACTCAAAACAATTAGAACATTTAGAACACTCAGAAACAATTAGAACATTTAGAACACTCAGAACATTTAGAACACTCAGAACATTTAGAACACTCAGAACAATTAGAACATTTAGAACACTCAGAACATTTAGAACACTCAGAACATTTAGAACACTCAGAACAATTAGAACATTTAGAACACTCAGAACATTTAGAACACTCAGAACAATTAGAACATTTAGAACACTCAGAACATTAGAACACTCAGAACAATTAGAACATTTAGAACACTCAGAACAATTAGAACATTTAGAACACTCAGAACATTTAGAACACTCAGAACATTTAGAACATTAGAACACTTAGAACATTTAGAACACTCAGAACATTTAAACACTCAGAACAATTAGAACATTTAGAACACTCAGAACATTTAGAACACTCAGAACAATTAGAACATTTAGAACACTCAGAACATTTAGAACACTCAGAACATTTAGAACACTCAGAACAATTAGAACATTTAGAACACTCAGAACAATTAGAACATTTAGAACACTCAGAACATTTAGAACACTCAGAACATTAGAACATTTAGAACACTCAGAACATTTAGAACACTCAGAACAATTAGAACATTTAGAACACTCAGAACATTTAGAACCTCAGACATTTAGAACACTCAGAACAATTAGAACATTTAGAACACTCAGAACAATTAGAACATTTAGAACACTCAGAACATTTAGAACACTCAGAACAATTAGAACATTTAGAACACTCAGAACATTTAGAACACTCAGAACACTCAGAACATTTAGAACACTCAGAACAATTAGAACATTTAGAACACTCAGAACATTTAGAACACTCAGAACATTTAGAACACTCAGAACAATTAGAACATTTAGAACACTCAGAACATTTAGAACATTTAGAACACTCAGAACATTTAGAACACTCAGAACAATTAGAACATTTAGAACACTCAGAACATTTAGAACACTCAGAACATTTAGAACACTCAGAACAATTAGAACATTTAGAACACTCAGAACATTTAGAACACTCAGAACACTCAGAACATTTAGAACACTCAGAACAATTAGAACATTTAGAACACTTGGAACATTTAGAACACTCAGAACATTTAGAACACTCAGAACATTTAGAACATTTAGAACACTCAGAACATTTAGAACACTCAGAACAATTAGAACATTTAGAACACTCAGAACAATTAGAACACTCAGAACACTCAGAACATTTAGAACATTTAGAACACTCAGAACATTTAGAACATTTAGAACATTCAGAACATTTAGAACACTCAGAACATTTAGAACACTCAGAACATTTAGAACATTTAGAACACTCAGAACATTTAGAACACTCAGAACACTCAGAACATTTAGAACACTCAGAACAATTAGAACATTTAGAACACTCAGAACAATTAGAACATTTAGAACACTCAGAACATTTAGAACACTCAGAACATTTAGAACACTCAGAACAATTAGAACATTTAGAACACTCAGAACATTTAGAACACTCAAAACAATTAGAACATTTAGAACACTCAGAACATTTAGAACACTCAGAACATTTAGAACTCTAAACATTTAGAACATTTAGAACACTCAGAACATTTAGAACACTCAAAACAATTAGAACATTTAGAACACTCAAAACAATTAGAACATTTAGAACACTCAGAACATTTAGAACACTCAGAACATTTAGAACACTCAGAACAATTAGAACATTTAGAACACTCAGAACATTTAGAACACTCAGAACAATTAGAACATTTAGAACACTCAGAACATTTAGAACACTCAGAACACTCAGAACATTTAGAACACTCAGAACAATTAGAACATTTAGAACACTCAGAACATTTAGAACACTCAGAACATTTAGAACATTTAGAACACTCAGAACATTTAGAACACTCAGAACAATTAGAACATTTAGAACACTCAGAACATTTAGAACACTCAGAACATTTAGAACACTCAGAACAATTAGAACATTTAGAACACTCAGAACATTTAGAACACTCAAAACAATTAGAACATTTAGAACACTCAGAACATTTAGAACACTCAGAACATTTAGAACTCTAAAGTTTTAGAACATTTAGAACACTCAGAACATTTAGAACATTTAGAACACTCAGAACATTTAGAACACTCAGAACATTTAGAACACTCAGAACAATTAGAACATTTAGAACACTCAGAACATTTAGAACACTCAGAACAATTAGAACATTTAGAACACTCAGAACATTTAGAACACTCAGAACAATTAGAACATTTAGAACACTCAGAACATTTAGAACACTCAGAACATTTAGAACACTCAGAACAATTAAAACATTTAGAACACTCAGAACGTTTAGAACACTCAGAACAATTAGAACATTTAGAACACTCAGAACATTTAGAACACTCAGAACATTTAGAACACTCAGAACAATTAGAACATTTAGAACACTCAGAACATTTAGAACACTCAGAACAATTAGAACATTTAGAACACTCAGAACATTTAGAACACTCAGAACAATTAGAACATTTAGAACACTCAGAACAATTAGAACATTTAGAACACTCAGAACATTTAGAACACTCAGAACATTTAGAACACTCAGAACAATTAGAACATTTAGAACACTCAGAACATTTAGAACACTCAGAACAATTAGAACATTTAGAACACTCAGAACATTTAGAACACTCAGAACATTTAGAACACTCAGAACAATTAGAACATTTAGAACACTCAGAACATTTAGAACACTCAGAACAATTAGAACATTTAGAACACTCAGAACATTTAGAACACTCAGAACAATTAGAACATTTAGAACACTCAGAACAATTAGAACATTTAGAACACTCAGAACATTTAGAACACTCAGAACAATTAGAACATTTAGAACACTTGGAACATTTAGAACACTCAGAACATTTTAAACACTCAGAACAATTAGAACATTTAGAACACTCAGAACATTTAGAACACTCAGAACAATTAGAACATTTCGAACACTCAGAACATTTAGAACACTCAGAACATTTAGAACACTCAGAACAATTAGAACATTTAGAACACTCAGAACAATTAGAACATTTAGAACACTCAGAACATTTAGAACACTCAGAACATTTAGAACATTTAGAACACTCAGAACATTTAGAACACTCAGAACAATTAGAACATTTAGAACACTCAGAACAATTAGAACATTTAGAACACTCAGAACATTTAGAACACTCAGAACAATTAGAACATTTAGAACACTCAGAACATTTAGAACACTCAGAACACTCAGAACATTTAGAACACTCAGAACAATTAGAACATTTAGAACACTCAGAACATTTAGAACACTCAGAACATTTAGAACACTCAGAACAATTAGAACATTTAGAACACTCAGAACATTTAGAACATTTAGAACACTCAGAACATTTAGAACACTCAGAACAATTAGAACATTTAGAACACTCAGAACATTTAGAACACTCAGAACATTTAGAACACTCAGAACAATTAGAACATTTAGAACACTCAGAACATTTAGAACACTCAGAACACTCAGAACATTTAGAACACTCAGAACACTCAGAACATTTAGAACACTCAGAACATTTAGAACATTTAGAACACTCAGAACATTTAGAACACTCAGAACAATTAGAACATTTAGAACACTCAGAACAATTAGAACACTCAGAACACTCAGAACATTTAGAACATTTAGAACACTCAGAACATTTAGAACATTTAGAACATTCAGAACATTTAGAACACTCAGAACATTTAGAACACTCAGAACATTTAGAACATTTAGAACACTCAGAACATTTAGAACACTCAGAACACTCAGAACATTTAGAACACTCGGAACAATTAGAACATTTAGAACACTCAGAACAATTAGAACATTTAGAACACTCAGAACATTTAGAACACTCAGAACATTTAGAACACTCAGAACAATTAGAACATTTAGAACACTCAGAACATTTAGAACACTCAAAACAATTAGAACATTTAGAACACTCAGAACATTTAGAACACTCAGAACATTTAGAACTCTAAACATTTAGAACATTTAGAACACTCAGAACATTTAGAACACTCAAAACAATTAGAACATTTAGAACACTCAAAACAATTAGAACATTTAGAACACTCAGAACATTTAGAACACTCAGAACATTTAGAACACTCAGAACAATTAAAACATTTAGAACACTCAGAACGTTTAGAACACTCAGAACAATTAGAACATTTAGAACACTCAGAACATTTAGAACACTCAGAACATTTAGAACATTTAGAACACTCAGAACAATTAGAACATTTAGAACACTCAGAACATTTAGAACACTCAGAACAATTAGAACATTTAGAACAACCAGAACATTTAGAACACTCAGAACAATTAGAACATTTAGAACACTCAGAACATTTAGAACACTCAGAACATTTAGAACACTCAGAACAATTAGAACATTTAGAACACTCAGAACATTTAGAACACTCAGAACAATTAGAACATTTAGAACACTCAGAACATTTAGAACACTCAGAACAATTAGAACATTTAGAACACTCAGAACAATTAGAACATTTAGAACACTCAGAAAATTTAGAACACTCAGAACATTTAGAACTCTAAACATTTAGAACACTCAGAACATTTAGAACACTCAAAACAATTAGAACCTTTAGAACACTCAAAACAATTAGAACATTTAGAACACTCAGAGCATTTAGAACACTCAGAACATTTAGAACACTCAGAACAATTAGAACATTTAGAACACTCAGAACATTTAGAACACTCAGAACAATTAGAACATTTAGAACACTCAGAACATTTAGAACACTCAGAACAATTAGAACATTTAGAACACTCAGAACATTTAGAACACTCAGAACATTTAGAACACTCAGAACAATTAGAACATTTAGAACACTCAGAACATTTAGAACACTCAGAACAATTAGAACATTTAGAACACTCAGAACATTTAGAACACTCAGAACAATTAGAACATTTAGAACACTCAGAACAATTAGAACATTTAGAACACTCAGAACATTTAGAACACTCAGAACAATTAGAACATTTAGAACACTCAGAACATTTAGAACACTCAGAACATTTAGAACACTCAGAACAATTAGAACATTTAGAACACTCAGAACATTTAGAACACTCAGAACACTCAGAACATTTAGAACACTCAGAACATTTAGAACACTCAGAACACTCAGAACATTTAGAACACTCAGAACATTTAGAACACGCAGAATAATTAGAACATTTAGAACACTCAGAACATTTAGAACACTCAGAACATTTAGAACACTCAGAACAATTAGAACATTTAGAACACTCAGAACATTTAGAACACTCAGAACAATTAGAACATTTAGAACACTCAGAACATTTAGAACACTCAGAACAATTAGAACATTTAGAACACTCAGAACATTTAGAACACTCAGAACACTCAGAACATTTAGAACACTCAGAACATTTAGAACACTCAGAACACTCAGAACATTTAGAACACTCAGAACATTTAGAACACGCAGAATAATTAGAACATTTAGAACACTCAGAACATTTAGAACACTCAGAACATTTAGAACACTCAGAACAATTAGAACATTTAGAACACTCAGAACATTTAGAACACTCAGAACATTTAGAACACTCAGAACAATTAGAACATTTAGTACACTCAGAACATTTAGAACACTCAGAACATTTAGAACATTTAGAACACTCAGAACATTTAGAACACTCAGAACAATTAGAACATTTAGAACACTCAGAACATTTAGAACAATCAGAACATTTAGAACACTCAGAACAATTAGAACATTTAGAACACTCAGAACATTTAGAACACTCAGAACACTCAGAACATTTAGAACACTCAGAACATTTAGAACACTCAGAACACTCAGAACATTTAGAACACTCAGAACAATTAGAACATTTAGAACACTCAGAACATTTAGAACACTCAGAACATTTAGAACACTCAGAACAATTAGAACATTTAGAACACTCAGAACATTTAGAACATTTAGAACACTCAGAACATTTAGAACACTCAGAACAATTAGAACATTTAGAACACTCAGAACATTTAGAACACTCAGAACATTTAGAACACTCAGAACAATTAGAACATTTAGAACACTCAGAACATTTAGAACACTCAGAACACTCAGAACATTTAGAACACTCAGAACAATTAGAACATTTAGAACACTTGGAACATTTAGAACACTCAGAACATTTAGAACACTCAGAACATTTAGAACATTTAGAACACTCAGAACATTTAGAACACTCAGAACAATTAGAACATTTAGAACACTCAGAACAATTAGAACACTCAGAACACTCAGAACATTTAGAACATTTAGAACACTCAGAACATTTAGAACATTTAGAACATTCAGAACATTTAGAACACTCAGAACATTTAGAACACTCAGAACATTTAGAACATTTAGAACACTCAGAACATTTAGAACACTCAGAACACTCAGAACATTTAGAACACTCAGAACAATTAGAACATTTAGAACACTCAGAACAATTAGAACATTTAGAACACTCAGAACATTTAGAACACTCAGAACATTTAGAACACTCAGAACAATTAGAACATTTAGAACACTCAGAACATTTAGAACACTCAAAACAATTAGAACATTTAGAACACTCAGAACATTTAGAACACTCAGAACATTTAGAACTCTAAACATTTAGAACATTTAGAACACTCAGAACATTTAGAACACTCAAAACAATTAGAACATTTAGAACACTCAAAACAATTAGAACATTTAGAACACTCAGAACATTTAGAACACTCAGAACATTTAGAACACTCAGAACAATTAGAACATTTAGAACACTCAGAACATTTAGAACACTCAGAACAATTAGAACATTTAGAACACTCAGAACATTTAGAACACTCAGAACACTCAGAACATTTAGAACACTCAGAACAATTAGAACATTTAGAACACTCAGAACATTTAGAACACTCAGAACATTTAGAACATTTAGAACACTCAGAACATTTAGAACACTCAGAACAATTAGAACATTTAGAACACTCAGAACATTTAGAACACTCAGAACATTTAGAACACTCAGAACAATTAGAACATTTAGAACACTCAGAACATTTAGAACACTCAAAACAATTAGAACATTTAGAACACTCAGAACATTTAGAACACTCAGAACATTTAGAACTCTAAAGTTTTAGAACATTTAGAACACTCAGAACATTTAGAACATTTAGAACACTCAGAACATTTAGAACACTCAGAACATTTAGAACACTCAGAACAATTAGAACATTTAGAACACTCAGAACATTTAGAACACTCAGAACAATTAGAACATTTAGAACACTCAGAACATTTAGAACACTCAGAACAATTAGAACATTTAGAACACTCAGAACATTTAGAACACTCAGAACATTTAGAACACTCAGAACAATTAAAACATTTAGAACACTCAGAACGTTTAGAACACTCAGAACAATTAGAACATTTAGAACACTCAGAACATTTAGAACACTCAGAACATTTAGAACACTCAGAACAATTAGAACATTTAGAACACTCAGAACATTTAGAACACTCAGAACAATTAGAACATTTAGAACACTCAGAACATTTAGAACACTCAGAACAATTAGAACATTTAGAACACTCAGAACAATTAGAACATTTAGAACACTCAGAACATTTAGAACACTCAGAACATTTAGAACACTCAGAACAATTAGAACATTTAGAACACTCAGAACATTTAGAACACTCAGAACAATTAGAACATTTAGAACACTCAGAACATTTAGAACACTCAGAACATTTAGAACACTCAGAACAATTAGAACATTTAGAACACTCAGAACATTTAGAACACTCAGAACAATTAGAACATTTAGAACACTCAGAACATTTAGAACACTCAGAACAATTAGAACATTTAGAACACTCAGAACAATTAGAACATTTAGAACACTCAGAACATTTAGAACACTCAGAACAATTAGAACATTTAGAACACTTGGAACATTTAGAACACTCAGAACATTTTAAACACTCAGAACAATTAGAACATTTAGAACACTCAGAACATTTAGAACACTCAGAACAATTAGAACATTTCGAACACTCAGAACATTTAGAACACTCAGAACATTTAGAACACTCAGAACAATTAGAACATTTAGAACACTCAGAACAATTAGAACATTTAGAACACTCAGAACATTTAGAACACTCAGAACATTTAGAACATTTAGAACACTCAGAACATTTAGAACACTCAGAACAATTAGAACATTTAGAACACTCAGAACAATTAGAACATTTAGAACACTCAGAACATTTAGAACACTCAGAACAATTAGAACATTTAGAACACTCAGAACATTTAGAACACTCAGAACACTCAGAACATTTAGAACACTCAGAACAATTAGAACATTTAGAACACTCAGAACATTTAGAACACTCAGAACATTTAGAACACTCAGAACAATTAGAACATTTAGAACACTCAGAACATTTAGAACATTTAGAACACTCAGAACATTTAGAACACTCAGAACAATTAGAACATTTAGAACACTCAGAACATTTAGAACACTCAGAACATTTAGAACACTCAGAACAATTAGAACATTTAGAACACTCAGAACATTTAGAACACTCAGAACACTCAGAACATTTAGAACACTCAGAACACTCAGAACATTTAGAACACTCAGAACATTTAGAACATTTAGAACACTCAGAACATTTAGAACACTCAGAACAATTAGAACATTTAGAACACTCAGAACAATTAGAACACTCAGAACACTCAGAACATTTAGAACATTTAGAACACTCAGAACATTTAGAACATTTAGAACATTCAGAACATTTAGAACACTCAGAACATTTAGAACACTCAGAACATTTAGAACATTTAGAACACTCAGAACATTTAGAACACTCAGAACACTCAGAACATTTAGAACACTCGGAACAATTAGAACATTTAGAACACTCAGAACAATTAGAACATTTAGAACACTCAGAACATTTAGAACACTCAGAACATTTAGAACACTCAGAACAATTAGAACATTTAGAACACTCAGAACATTTAGAACACTCAAAACAATTAGAACATTTAGAACACTCAGAACATTTAGAACACTCAGAACATTTAGAACTCTAAACATTTAGAACATTTAGAACACTCAGAACATTTAGAACACTCAAAACAATTAGAACATTTAGAACACTCAAAACAATTAGAACATTTAGAACACTCAGAACATTTAGAACACTCAGAACATTTAGAACACTCAGAACAATTAAAACATTTAGAACACTCAGAACGTTTAGAACACTCAGAACAATTAGAACATTTAGAACACTCAGAACATTTAGAACACTCAGAACATTTAGAACATTTAGAACACTCAGAACAATTAGAACATTTAGAACACTCAGAACATTTAGAACACTCAGAACAATTAGAACATTTAGAACAACCAGAACATTTAGAACACTCAGAACAATTAGAACATTTAGAACACTCAGAACATTTAGAACACTCAGAACATTTAGAACACTCAGAACAATTAGAACATTTAGAACACTCAGAACATTTAGAACACTCAGAACAATTAGAACATTTAGAACACTCAGAACATTTAGAACACTCAGAACAATTAGAACATTTAGAACACTCAGAACAATTAGAACATTTAGAACACTCAGAAAATTTAGAACACTCAGAACATTTAGAACTCTAAACATTTAGAACACTCAGAACATTTAGAACACTCAAAACAATTAGAACCTTTAGAACACTCAAAACAATTAGAACATTTAGAACACTCAGAGCATTTAGAACACTCAGAACATTTAGAACACTCAGAACAATTAGAACATTTAGAACACTCAGAACATTTAGAACACTCAGAACAATTAGAACATTTAGAACACTCAGAACATTTAGAACACTCAGAACAATTAGAACATTTAGAACACTCAGAACATTTAGAACACTCAGAACATTTAGAACACTCAGAACAATTAGAACATTTAGAACACTCAGAACATTTAGAACACTCAGAACAATTAGAACATTTAGAACACTCAGAACATTTAGAACACTCAGAACAATTAGAACATTTAGAACACTCAGAACAATTAGAACATTTAGAACACTCAGAACATTTAGAACACTCAGAACAATTAGAACATTTAGAACACTCAGAACATTTAGAACACTCAGAACATTTAGAACACTCAGAACAATTAGAACATTTAGAACACTCAGAACATTTAGAACACTCAGAACACTCAGAACATTTAGAACACTCAGAACATTTAGAACACTCAGAACACTCAGAACATTTAGAACACTCAGAACATTTAGAACACGCAGAATAATTAGAACATTTAGAACACTCAGAACATTTAGAACACTCAGAACATTTAGAACACTCAGAACAATTAGAACATTTAGAACACTCAGAACATTTAGAACACTCAGAACAATTAGAACATTTAGAACACTCAGAACATTTAGAACACTCAGAACAATTAGAACATTTAGAACACTCAGAACATTTAGAACACTCAGAACACTCAGAACATTTAGAACACTCAGAACATTTAGAACACTCAGAACACTCAGAACATTTAGAACACTCAGAACATTTAGAACACGCAGAATAATTAGAACATTTAGAACACTCAGAACATTTAGAACACTCAGAACATTTAGAACACTCAGAACAATTAGAACATTTAGAACACTCAGAACATTTAGAACACTCAGAACATTTAGAACACTCAGAACAATTAGAACATTTAGTACACTCAGAACATTTAGAACACTCAGAACATTTAGAACATTTAGAACACTCAGAACATTTAGAACACTCAGAACAATTAGAACATTTAGAACACTCAGAACATTTAGAACAATCAGAACATTTAGAACACTCAGAACAATTAGAACATTTAGAACACTCAGAACATTTAGAACACTCAGAACACTCAGAACATTTAGAACACTCAGAACATTTAGAACACTCAGAACACTCAGAACATTTAGAACACTCAGAACAATTAGAACATTTAGAACACTCAGAACAATTAGAACATTTAGAACACTCAGAACATTTAGAACATTCAGAACAATTAGAACATTTAGAACACTCAGAACATTTAGAACACTCAGAACATTTAGAACACTCAGAACAATTAGAACATTTAGAACACTCAGAACATTTAGAACACTCAGAACATTTAGAACACTCAGAACAATTAGAACATTTAGAACACTCAGAACATTTAGAACACTCAGAACATTTAGAACACTCAGAACAATTAGAACATTTAGAACACTCAGAACATTTAGAACACTCAGAACACTCAGAACATTTCGAACACTCAGAACATTTCGAACACTCAGAACACTCAGAACATTTAGAACACTCTGAACAATTAGAACATTTAGAACACTCAGAACATTTAGAACACTCAGAACAATTAGAACATTTAGAACACTCAGAACATTTAGAACACTCAGAACATTTAGAACACTCAGAACAATTAGAACATTTAGAACACTCAGAACATTTAGAACACTCAGAACACTCAGAACATCTAGAACACTCAGAACAATTAGAACATTTAGAACACTCAGAACATTTAGAACACTCAGAACATTTAGAACACTCAGAACATTTAGAACACTCAGAACAATTAGAACATTTAGAACACTCAGAACATTTAGAACACTCAGAACATTTAGAACATTTAGAACACTCAGAACATTTAGAACACTCAGAACATTTAGAACACTCAGAACAATTAGAAAATTTAGAACACTCAGAACATTTAGAACACTCAGAACACTCAGAACATTTAGAACACTCAGAACAATTAGAACATTTAGAACACTCAGAACATTTAAAACACTCAGAACAATTAGAACATTTAGAACACTCAGAACAATTAGAACATTTAGAACACTCAGAACATTTAGAACACTCAGAACATTTAGAACACTCAGAACAATTAGAACATTTAGAACACTCAGAACATTTAGAACACTCAGAACACTCAGAACATTTAGAACACTCAGAACATTTAGAACACTCAGAACAATTAGAACATTTAGAACACTCAGAACATTTAGAACACTCAGAACAATTAGAACATTTAGAACACTCAGAACATTTAGAACACTCAGAACACTCAGAACATTTCGAACACTCAGAACATTTCGAACACTCAGAACACTCAGAACATTTAGAACACTCTGAACAATTAGAACATTTAGAACACTCAGAACATTTAGAACACTCAGAACAATTAGAACATTTAGAACACTCAGAACATTTAGAACACTCAGAACATTTAGAACACTCAGAACAATTAGAACATTTAGAACACTCAGAACATTTAGAACACTCAGAACACTCAGAACATCTAGAACACTCAGAACAATTAGAACATTTAGAACACTCAGAACATTTAGAACACTCAGAACATTTAGAACACTCAGAACATTTAGAACACTCAGAACAATTAGAACATTTAGAACACTCGGAACATTTAGAACACTCAGAACATTTAGAACATTTAGAACACTCAGAACATTTAGAACACTCAGAACATTTAGAACACTCAGAACAATTAGAAAATTTAGAACACTCAGAACATTTAGAACACTCAGAACACTCAGAACATTTAGAACACTCAGAACAATTAGAACATTTAGAACACTCAGAACATTTAAAACACTCAGAACAATTAGAACATTTAGAACACTCAGAACAATTAGAACATTTAGAACACTCAGAACATTTAGAACACTCAGAACATTTAGAACACTCAGAACAATTAGAACATTTAGAACACTCAGAACATTTAGAACACTCAGAACACTCAGAACATTTAGAACACTCAGAACATTTAGAACACTCAGAACAATTAGAACATTTAGAACACTCAGAACATTTAGAACACTCAGAACACTCAGAACATTTAGAACACTCAGAACACTCAGAACATCTAGAACACTCAGAACAATTAGAACATTTAGAACACTCAGAACATTTAGAACACTCAGAACATTTAGAACACTCAGAACATTTAGAACACTCAGAACATTTAGAACATTTAGAACACTCAGAACATTTAGAACACTCAGAACATTTAGAACACTCAGAACACTCAGAATATTTAGAACACTCAGAACAATTAGAACATTTAGAACACTCGGAACACTCAGAACATTTAGAACACTCAGAACAATTAGAACATTTAGAACACTCAGAACATTTAGAACACTCAGAACACTCAGAACATTTAGAACACTCAGAACAATTAGAACATGTAGAACACTCAGAACATTTAGAACACTCAGAACAATTAGAACATTTAGAACACTCAGAACATTTAGAATACTCAGAACAATTAGAACATTTAGAACACTCAGAACATTTAGAACACTCAGAACATTTAGAACACTCAGAACAATTAGAACATTTAGAACACTCAGAACATTTAGAACACTCAGAACACTCAGAACATTTAGAACACTCAGAACATTTAGAACACTCAGAACACTCAGAACATTTAGAACACTCAGAACAATTAGAACATTTAGAACACTCAGAACAATTAGAACATTTAGAACACTCAGAACATTTAGATCACTCAGAACAATTAGAACATTTAGAACACTCAGAACATTTAGAACACTCAGAACATTTAGAACACTCAGAACAATTAGAATATTTAGAACACTCAGAACATTTAGAACACTCAGAACATTTAGAACACTCAGAACAATTAGAACATTTAGAACACTCAGAACAATTAGAACACTCAGAACACTCAGAACATTTAGAACATTTAGAACACTCAGAACATTTAGAACATTTAGAACAATTAGAACATTTAGAACACTCAGAACACTCAGAACATTTAGAACACTCAGAAAATTAGGACATTTAGAACACTCAGAACACTCAGAACATTTAGAACACTCAGAACAATTAGAACATTTAGAACACTCAGAACATTTAGAACACTCAGAACATTTAGAACACTCAGAACATTTAGAACATTTAGAACACTCAGAACATTTAGAACACTCAGAACACTCAGAATATTTAGAACACTCAGAACAATTAGAACATTTAGAACACTCAGAACATTTAGAACACTCAGAACATTTAGAACACTCAGAACAATTAGAACATTTAGAACACTCAGAACATTTAGAACACTCAGAACATTTAGAACACTCAGAACATTTAGAACATTTAGAACAATCAGAACATTTAGAACACTCAGAACACTCAGAACATTTAGAACACTCAGAACAATTAGAACATTTAGAACACTCAGAACAATTAGAACACTCAGAACACTCAGAACATTTAGAACATTTAGAACACTCAGAACATTTAGAACATTTAGAACACTCAGAACATTTAGAACACTCAGAACATTTAGAACACTCAGAACAATTAGAACATTTAGAACACTCAGAACATTTAGAACACTCAGAACAATTAGAACATTTAGAACACTCAGAACATTTAGAACACTCAGAACAATTAGAACACTCAGAACAATTAGAACATTTAGAACAATCAGAACATTTAGAACACTCAGAACACTCAGAACATTTAGAACACTCTGAACATTTAGAACACTCAGAACACTCAGAACATTTAGAATATTCAAAACATTTAGAACACTCAGAACAATTAGAACATTTAGAACACTCAGAACATTTAGAACACTCAGAACATTTAGTCCTCTGTAGCTCAGCTGGTAGAGCACGGCGCTTGTAACGCCAAGGTAGTGGGTTCGATCCCCGGGACCACCCATACACAAAAATGTATGCACGCATGACTGTAAGTCGCTTTGGATAAAAGCGTCTGCTAAATGGCATATTATATTATATTATATTATTATTATTAGAACACTCAGAACAATTAGAACATTTAGAACACTCAGAACATTTAGAACACTCAGAACATTTAGAACATTTAGAACACTCAGAACATTTAGAACACTCAGAACAATTAGAACATTTAGAACACTCAGAACATTTAGAACACTCAGAACATTTAGAACACTCAGAACAATTAGAACATTTAGAACACTCAGAACATTTAGAACACTCAGAACACTCAGAACATTTAGAACACTCAGAACAATTAGAACATTTAGAACACTCAGAACATTTAGAGCACTCAGAACATTTAGAACACTCAGAACATTTAGAACATTTAGAACACTCAGAACATTTAGAACACTCAGAACACTCAGAACATTTAGAACACTCAGAACAATTAGAACATTTAGAACACTCAGAACAATTAGAACACTCAGAACACTCAGAACATTTAGAACATTTAGAACACTCAGAACATTTAGAACATTTAGAACACTCAGAACATTTAGAACACTCAGAACATTTAGAACATTTAGAACACTCAGAACATTTAGAACACTCAGAACACTCAGAACATTTAGAACACTCAGAACAATTAGAACATTTAGAACACTCAGAAAATTTAGAACACTCAGAACAATTAGAACATTTAGAACACTCAGAAAATTTAGAACACTCAAAACAATTAGAACATTTAGAACACTCAGAACATTTAGAACACTCAGAACATTTAGAACACTCAGAACATTTAGAACTCTAAACATTTAGAACATTTAGAACACTCAGAACATTTAGAACACTCAAAACAATTAGAACATTTAGAACACTCAAAACAATTAGAACATTTAGAACACTCAGAACATTTAGAACACTCAGAACATTTAGAACACTCAGAACAATTAGAACATTTAGAACACTCAGAACATTTAGAACACTCAGAACAATTAGAACATTTAGAACACTCAGAACACTCAGAACATTTAGAACACTCTGAACATTTAGAACACTCAGAACACTCAGAACATTTAGAATATTCAGAACATTTAGAACACTCAGAACAATTAGAACATTTAGAACACTCAGAACATTTAGAACACTCAGAACATTTAGAACACTCAGAACAATTAGAACATTTAGAACACTCAGAACATTTAGAACACTCAGAACATTTAGAACATTTAGAACACTCAGAACATTTAGAACACTCAGAACAATTAGAACATTTAGAACACTCAGAACATTTAGAACACTCAGAACATTTAGAACACTCAGAACAATTAGAACATTTAGAACACTCAGAACATTTAGAACACTCAGAACACTCAGAACATTTAGAACACTCAGAACAATTAGAACATTTAGAACACTCAGAACATTTAGAGCACTCAGAACATTTAGAACACTCAGAACATTTAGAACATTTAGAACACTCAGAACATTTAGAACACTCAGAACACTCAGAACATTTAGAACACTCAGAACAATTAGAACATTTAGAACACTCAGAACATTTAGAACATTTAGAACACTCAGAACATTTAGAACACTCAGAACATTTAGAACATTTAGAACACTCAGAACATTTAGAACACTCAGAACACTCAGAACATTTAGAACACTCAGAACAATTAGAACATTTAGAACACTCAGAACATTTAGAACACTCAGAACAATTAGAACATTTAGAACACTCAGAACATTTAGAACACTCAGAACATTTAGAACACTCAGAACAATTAGAACATTTAGAACACTCAGAACATTTAGAACACTCAAAACAATTAGAACATTTAGAACACTCAGAACATTTAGAACACTCAGAACATTTAGAACTCTAAACATTTAGAACATTTAGAACACTCAGAACATTTAGAACACTCAAAACAATTAGAACATTTAGAACACTCAAAACAATTAGAACATTTAGAACACTCAGAACATTTAGAACACTCAGAACATTTAGAACACTCAGAACAATTAGAACATTTAGAACACTCAGAACAATTAGAACATTTAGAACACTCAGAACATTTAGAACACTCAGAACAATTAGAACATTTAGAACACTCAGAACATTTAGAACACTCAGAACATTTAGAACACTCAGAACAATTAGAATATTTAGAACACTCAGAACATTTAGAACACTCAAAACATTTAGAACACTCAGAACAATTAGAACATTTAGAACACTCAGAACAATTAGAACACTCAGAACATTTAGAACATTTAGAACACTCAGAACATTTAGAACATTTAGAACAATTAGAACATTTAGAACACTCAGAACACTCAGAACATTTAGAACACTCAGAAAAATTAGGACATTTAGAACACTCAGAACACTCAGAACATTTAGAACACTCAGAAAATTAGGACATTTAGAACACTCAGAACACTCAGAACATTTAGAACACTCAGAACAATTAGAACATTTAGAACACTCAGAACATTTAGAACACTCAGAACATTTAGAACACTCAGAACATTTAGAACATTTAGAACACTCAGAACATTTAGAACACTCAGAACACTCAGAACACTCAGAACAATTAGAACATTTAGAACACTCAGAACATTTAGAACACTCAGAACAATTAGAACATTTAGAACACTCAGAACATTTAGAACACTCAGAACATTTAGAACACTCAGAACATTTAGAACATTTAGAACACTCAGAACATTTAGAACACTCAGAACACTCAGAACATTTAGAACACTCAGAACAATTAGAACATTTAGAACACTCAGAACAATTAGAACACTCAGAACACTCAGAACATTTAGAACATTTAGAACACTCAGAACATTTAGAACATTTAGAACACTCAGAACATTTAGAACACTCAGAACATTTAGAACACTCAGAACATTTAGAACACTCAGAACAATTAGAACATTTAGAACACTCAGAACATTTAGAACACTCAGAACAATTAGAACATTTAGAACACTCAGAACATTTAGAACACTCAGAACAATTAGAACACTCAGAACAATTAGAACATTTAGAACAATCAGAACATTTAGAACACTCAGAACACTCAGAACATTTAGAACACTCTGAACATTTAGAACACTCAGAACACTCAGAACATTTAGAATATTCAAAACATTTAGAACACTCAGAACAATTAGAACATTTAGAACACTCAGAACATTTAGAACACTCAGAACATTTAGAACACTCAGAACAATTAGAACATTTAGAACACTCAGAACATTTAGAACACTCAGAACATTTAGAACATTTAGAACACTCAGAACATTTAGAACACTCAGAACAATTAGAACATTTAGAACACTCAGAACATTTAGAACACTCAGAACATTTAGAACACTCAGAACAATTAGAACATTTAGAACACTCAGAACATTTAGAACACTCAGAACACTCAGAACATTTAGAACACTCAGAACAATTAGAACATTTAGAACACTCAGAACATTTAGAGCACTCAGAACATTTAGAACACTCAGAACATTTAGAACATTTAGAACACTCAGAACATTTAGAACACTCAGAACACTCAGAACATTTAGAACACTCAGAACAATTAGAACATTTAGAACACTCAGAACAATTAGAACACTCAGAACACTCAGAACATTTAGAACATTTAGAACACTCAGAACATTTAGAACATTTAGAACACTCAGAACATTTAGAACACTCAGAACATTTAGAACATTTAGAACACTCAGAACATTTAGAACACTCAGAACACTCAGAACATTTAGAACACTCAGAACAATTAGAACATTTAGAACACTCAGAACATTTAGAACACTCAGAACAATTAGAACATTTAGAACACTCAGAACATTTAAAACACTCAGAACATTTAGAACACTCAGAACAATTAGAACATTTAGAACACTCAGAACATTTAGAACACTCAAAACAATTAGAACATTTAGAACACTCAGAACATTTAGAACACTCAGAACATTTAGAACTCTAAACATTTAGAACATTTAGAACACTCAGAACATTTAGAACACTCAAAACAATTAGAACATTTAGAACACTCAAAACAATTAGAACATTTAGAACACTCAGAACATTTAGAACACTCAGAACATTTAGAACACTCAGAACAATTAGAACATTTAGAACACTCAGAACATTTAGAACACTCAGAACAATTAGAACATTTAGAACACTCAGAACACTCAGAACATTTAGAACACTCTGAACATTTAGAACACTCAGAACACTCAGAACATTTAGAATATTCAGAACATTTAGAACACTCAGAACAATTAGAACATTTAGAACACTCAGAACATTTAGAACACTCAGAACATTTAGAACACTCAGAACAATTAGAACATTTAGAACACTCAGAACATTTAGAACACTCAGAACATTTAGAACATTTAGAACACTCAGAACATTTAGAACACTCAGAACAATTAGAACATTTAGAACACTCAGAACATTTAGAACACTCAGAACATTTAGAACACTCAGAACAATTAGAACATTTAGAACACTCAGAACATTTAGAACACTCAGAACACTCAGAACATTTAGAACACTCAGAACAATTAGAACATTTAGAACACTCAGAACATTTAGAGCACTCAGAACATTTAGAACACTCAGAACATTTAGAACATTTAGAACACTCAGAACATTTAGAACACTCAGAACACTCAGAACATTTAGAACACTCAGAACAATTAGAACATTTAGAACACTCAGAACATTTAGAACATTTAGAACACTCAGAACATTTAGAACACTCAGAACATTTAGAACATTTAGAACACTCAGAACATTTAGAACACTCAGAACACTCAGAACATTTAGAACACTCAGAACAATTAGAACATTTAGAACACTCAGAACATTTAGAACACTCAGAACAATTAGAACATTTAGAACACTCAGAACATTTAGAACACTCAGAACATTTAGAACACTCAGAACATTTAGAACTCTAAACATTTAGAACATTTAGAACACTCAGAACATTTAGAACACTCAAAACAATTAGAACATTTAGAACACTCAAAACAATTAGAACATTTAGAACACTCAGAACATTTAGAACACTCAGAACATTTAGAACACTCAGAACAATTAGAACATTTAGAACACTCAGAACATTTAGAACACTCAGAACAATTAGAACATTTAGAACACTCAGAACACTCAGAACATTTAGAACACTCTGAACATTTAGAACACTCAGAACACTCAGAACATTTAGAATATTCAGAACATTTAGAACACTCAGAACAATTAGAACATTTAGAACACTCAGAACATTTAGAACACTCAGAACATTTAGAACACTCAGAACAATTAGAACATTTAGAACACTCAGAACATTTAGAACACTCAGAACATTTAGAACATTTAGAACACTCAGAACATTTAGAACACTCAGAACAATTAGAACATTTAGAACACTCAGAACATTTAGAACACTCAGAACATTTAGAACACTCAGAACAATTAGAACATTTAGAACACTCAGAACATTTAGAACACTCAGAACACTCAGAACATTTAGAACACTCAGAACAATTAGAACATTTAGAACACTCAGAACATTTAGAGCACTCAGAACATTTAGAACACTCAGAACATTTAGAACATTTAGAACACTCAGAACATTTAGAACACTCAGAACACTCAGAACATTTAGAACACTCAGAACAATTAGAACATTTAGAACACTCAGAACATTTAGAACATTTAGAACACTCAGAACATTTAGAACACTCAGAACATTTAGAACATTTAGAACACTCAGAACATTTAGAACACTCAGAACACTCAGAACATTTAGAACACTCAGAACAATTAGAACATTTAGAACACTCAGAACATTTAGAACACTCAGAACAATTAGAACATTTAGAACACTCAGAACATTTAGAACACTCAGAACATTTAGAACACTCAGAACAATTAGAACATTTAGAACACTCAGAACATTTAGAACACTCAAAACAATTAGAACATTTAGAACACTCAGAACATTTAGAACACTCAGAACATTTAGAACTCTAAACATTTAGAACATTTAGAACACTCAGAACATTTAGAACACTCAAAACAATTAGAACATTTAGAACACTCAAAACAATTAGAACATTTAGAACACTCAGAACATTTAGAACACTCAGAACATTTAGAACACTCAGAACAATTAGAACATTTAGAACACTCAGAACAATTAGAACATTTAGAACACTCAGAACATTTAGAACACTCAGAACAATTAGAACATTTAGAACACTCAGAACATTTAGAACACTCAGAACATTTAGAACACTCAGAACAATTAGAATATTTAGAACACTCAGAACATTTAGAACACTCAAAACATTTAGAACACTCAGAACAATTAGAACATTTAGAACACTCAGAACAATTAGAACACTCAGAACATTTAGAACATTTAGAACACTCAGAACATTTAGAACATTTAGAACAATTAGAACATTTAGAACACTCAGAACACTCAGAACATTTAGAACACTCAGAAAAATTAGGACATTTAGAACACTCAGAACACTCAGAACATTTAGAACACTCAGAAAATTAGGACATTTAGAACACTCAGAACACTCAGAACATTTAGAACACTCAGAACAATTAGAACATTTAGAACACTCAGAACATTTAGAACACTCAGAACATTTAGAACACTCAGAACATTTAGAACATTTAGAACACTCAGAACATTTAGAACACTCAGAACACTCAGAACACTCAGAACAATTAGAACATTTAGAACACTCAGAACATTTAGAACACTCAGAACAATTAGAACATTTAGAACACTCAGAACATTTAGAACACTCAGAACATTTAGAACACTCAGAACATTTAGAACATTTAGAACACTCAGAACATTTAGAACACTCAGAACACTCAGAACATTTAGAACACTCAGAACAATTAGAACATTTAGAACACTCAGAACAATTAGAACACTCAGAACACTCAGAACATTTAGAACATTTAGAACACTCAGAACATTTAGAACATTTAGAACACTCAGAACATTTAGAACACTCAGAACATTTAGAACACTCAGAACATTTAGAACACTCAGAACAATTAGAACATTTAGAACACTCAGAACATTTAGAACACTCAGAACAATTAGAACATTTAGAACACTCAGAACATTTAGAACACTCAGAACAATTAGAACACTCAGAACAATTAGAACATTTAGAACAATCAGAACATTTAGAACACTCAGAACACTCAGAACATTTAGAACACTCTGAACATTTAGAACACTCAGAACACTCAGAACATTTAGAATATTCAAAACATTTAGAACACTCAGAACAATTAGAACATTTAGAACACTCAGAACATTTAGAACACTCAGAACATTTAGAACACTCAGAACAATTAGAACATTTAGAACACTCAGAACATTTAGAACACTCAGAACATTTAGAACATTTAGAACACTCAGAACATTTAGAACACTCAGAACAATTAGAACATTTAGAACACTCAGAACATTTAGAACACTCAGAACATTTAGAACACTCAGAACAATTAGAACATTTAGAACACTCAGAACATTTAGAACACTCAGAACACTCAGAACATTTAGAACACTCAGAACAATTAGAACATTTAGAACACTCAGAACATTTAGAGCACTCAGAACATTTAGAACACTCAGAACATTTAGAACATTTAGAACACTCAGAACATTTAGAACACTCAGAACACTCAGAACATTTAGAACACTCAGAACAATTAGAACATTTAGAACACTCAGAACAATTAGAACACTCAGAACACTCAGAACATTTAGAACATTTAGAACACTCAGAACATTTAGAACATTTAGAACACTCAGAACATTTAGAACACTCAGAACATTTAGAACATTTAGAACACTCAGAACATTTAGAACACTCAGAACACTCAGAACATTTAGAACACTCAGAACAATTAGAACATTTAGAACACTCAGAACATTTAGAACACTCAGAACAATTAGAACATTTAGAACACTCAGAACATTTAAAACACTCAGAACATTTAGAACACTCAGAACAATTAGAACATTTAGAACACTCAGAACATTTAGAACACTCAAAACAATTAGAACATTTAGAACACTCAGAACATTTAGAACACTCAGAACATTTAGAACTCTAAACATTTAGAACATTTAGAACACTCAGAACATTTAGAACACTCAAAACAATTAGAACATTTAGAACACTCAAAACAATTAGAACATTTAGAACACTCAGAACATTTAGAACACTCAGAACATTTAGAACACTCAGAACAATTAGAACATTTAGAACACTCAGAACATTTAGAACACTCAGAACAATTAGAACATTTAGAACACTCAGAACACTCAGAACATTTAGAACACTCTGAACATTTAGAACACTCAGAACACTCAGAACATTTAGAATATTCAGAACATTTAGAACACTCAGAACAATTAGAACATTTAGAACACTCAGAACATTTAGAACACTCAGAACATTTAGAACACTCAGAACAATTAGAACATTTAGAACACTCAGAACATTTAGAACACTCAGAACATTTAGAACATTTAGAACACTCAGAACATTTAGAACACTCAGAACAATTAGAACATTTAGAACACTCAGAACATTTAGAACACTCAGAACATTTAGAACACTCAGAACAATTAGAACATTTAGAACACTCAGAACATTTAGAACACTCAGAACACTCAGAACATTTAGAACACTCAGAACAATTAGAACATTTAGAACACTCAGAACATTTAGAGCACTCAGAACATTTAGAACACTCAGAACATTTAGAACATTTAGAACACTCAGAACATTTAGAACACTCAGAACACTCAGAACATTTAGAACACTCAGAACAATTAGAACATTTAGAACACTCAGAACATTTAGAACATTTAGAACACTCAGAACATTTAGAACACTCAGAACATTTAGAACATTTAGAACACTCAGAACATTTAGAACACTCAGAACACTCAGAACATTTAGAACACTCAGAACAATTAGAACATTTAGAACACTCAGAACATTTAGAACACTCAGAACAATTAGAACATTTAGAACACTCAGAACATTTAGAACACTCAGAACATTTAGAACACTCAGAACAATTAGAACATTTAGAACACTCAGAACATTTAGAACACTCAAAACAATTAGAACATTTAGAACACTCAGAACATTTAGAACACTCAGAACATTTAGAACTCTAAACATTTAGAACATTTAGAACACTCAGAACATTTAGAACACTCAAAACAATTAGAACATTTAGAACACTCAAAACAATTAGAACATTTAGAACACTCAGAACATTTAGAACACTCAGAACATTTAGAACACTCAGAACAATTAGAACATTTAGAACACTCAGAACAATTAGAACATTTAGAACACTCAGAACATTTAGAACACTCAGAACAATTAGAACATTTAGAACACTCAGAACATTTAGAACACTCAGAACATTTAGAACACTCAGAACAATTAGAATATTTAGAACACTCAGAACATTTAGAACACTCAGAACATTTAGAACACTCAGAACAATTAGAACATTTAGAACACTCAGAACAATTAGAACACTCAGAACATTTAGAACATTTAGAACACTCAGAACATTTAGAACATTTAGAACAATTAGAACATTTAGAACACTCAGAACACTCAGAACATTTAGAACACTCAGAAAAATTAGGACATTTAGAACACTCAGAACACTCAGAACATTTAGAACACTCAGAACAATTAGAACATTTAGAACACTCAGAACATTTAGAACACTCAGAACATTTAGAACACTCAGAACATTTAGAACATTTAGAACACTCAGAACATTTAGAACACTCAGAACACTCAGAATATTTAGAACACTCAGAACAATTAGAACATTTAGAACACTCAGAACATTTAGAACACTCAGAACAATTAGAACATTTAGAACACTCAGAACATTTAGAACACTCAAAACAATTAGAACATTTAGAACACTCAGAACATTTAGAACACTCAGAACATTTAGAACTCTAAACATTTAGAACATTTAGAACACTCAGAACATTTAGAACACTCAAAACAATTAGAACATTTAGAACACTCAAAACAATTAGAACATTTAGAACACTCAGAACATTTAGAACACTCAGAACATTTAGAACACTCAGAACAATTAGAACATTTAGAACACTCAGAACAATTAGAACATTTAGAACACTCAGAACATTTAGAACACTCAGAACAATTAGAACATTTAGAACACTCAGAACATTTAGAACACTCAGAACATTTAGAACACTCAGAACAATTAGAATATTTAGAACACTCAGAACATTTAGAACACTCAGAACATTTAGAACACTCAGAACAATTAGAACATTTAGAACACTCAGAACAATTAGAACACTCAGAACATTTAGAACATTTAGAACACTCAGAACATTTAGAACATTTAGAACAATTAGAACATTTAGAACACTCAGAACACTCAGAACATTTAGAACACTCAGAAAAATTAGGACATTTAGAACACTCAGAACACTCAGAACATTTAGAACACTCAGAACAATTAGAACATTTAGAACACTCAGAACATTTAGAACACTCAGAACATTTAGAACACTCAGAACATTTAGAACATTTAGAACACTCAGAACATTTAGAACACTCAGAACACTCAGAATATTTAGAACACTCAGAACAATTAGAACATTTAGAACACTCAGAACATTTAGAACACTCAGAACATTTAGAACACTCAGAACAATTAGAACATTTAGAACACTCGGAACATTTAGAACACTCAGAACACTCAGAACATTTAGAACACTCAGAACAATTAGAACATTTAGAACACTCAGAACATTTAGAACACTCAGAACATTTAGAACACTCAGAACATTTAGAACATTTAGAACACTCAGAACATTTAGAACACTCAGAACACTCAGAACATTTAGAACACTCAGAACAATTAGAACATTTAGAACACTCAGAACAATTAGAACACTCAGAACACTCAGAACATTTAGAACATTTAGAACACTCAGAATATTTAGAACATTTAGAACACTCAGAACATTTAGAACACTCAGAACATTTAGAACACTCAGAACATTTAGAACACTCAGAACAATTAGAATATTTAGAACACTCAGAACATTTAGAACACTCAGAACATTTAGAACACTCAGAACAATTAGAACATTTAGAACACTCAGAACAATTAGAACACTCAGAACACTCAGAACATTTAGAACATTTAGAACACTCAGAACATTTAGAACATTTAGAACAATTAGAACATTTAGAACACTCAGAACACTCAGAACATTTAGAACACTCAGAAAATTAGGACATTTAGAACACTCAGAACACTCAGAACATTTAGAACACTCAGAACAATTAGAACATTTAGAAAACTCAGAACATTTAGAACACTCAGAACATTTAGAACACTCAGAACATTTAGAACATTTAGAACACTCAGAACATTTAGAACACTCAGAACACTCAGAATATTTAGAACACTCAGAACAATTAGAACATTTAGAACACTCAGAACATTTAGAACACTCAGAACAATTAGAACATTTAGAACACTCAGAACATTTAGAACACTCAGAACATTTAGAACACTCAGAACATTTAGAACATTTAGAACACTCAGAACATTTAGAACACTCAGAACACTCAGAACATTTAGAACACTCAGAACAATTAGAACATTTAGAACACTCAGAACAATTAGAACACTCAGAACACTCAGAACATTTAGAACATTTAGAACACTCAGAACATTTAGAACATTTAGAACACTCAGAACATTTAGAACACTCAGAACATTTAGAACACTCAGAACATTTAGAACACTCAGAACAATTAGAACATTTAGAACACTCAGAACATTTAGAACACTCAGAACAATTAGAACATTTAGAACACTCAGAACATTTAGAACACTCAGAACAATTAGAACATTTAGAACAATCAGAACATTTAGAACACTCAGAACACTCAGAACATTTAGAACACTCTGAACATTTAGAACACTCAGAACACTCAGAACATTTAGAATATTCAAAACATTTAGAACACTCAGAACATTTAGAACACTCAGAACATTTAGAACACTCAGAACAATTAGAACATTTAGAACACTCAGAACATTTAGAACATTTAGAACACTCAGAACATTTAGAACACTCAGAACAATTAGAACATTTAGAACACTCAGAACATTTAGAACACTCAGAACATTTAGAACACTCAGAACAATTAGAACATTTAGAACACTCAGAACATTTAGAACACTCAGAACACTCAGAACATTTAGAACACTCAGAACATTTAGAGCACTCAGAACATTTAGAACACTCAGAACATTTAGAACATTTAGAACACTCAGAACATTTAGAACACTCAGAACACTCAGAACATTTAGAACACTCAGAACAATTAGAACATTTAGAACACTCAGAACAATTAGAACACTCAGAACACTCAGAACATTTAGAACATTTAGAACACTCAGAACATTTAGAACACTCAGAACATTTAGAACATTTAGAACACTCAGAACATTTAGAACACTCAGAACACTCAGAACATTTAGAACACTCAGAACAATTAGAACATTTAGAACACTCAGAACATTTAGAACACTCAGAACAATTAGAACATTTAGAACACTCAGAACATTTAAAACACTCAGAACATTTAGAACATTTAGAACAATTAGAACATTTAGAACACTCAGAACATTTAGAACACTCAGAACATTTAGAACATTTAGAACACTCAGAACATTTAGAACACTCAGAACAATTAGAACATTTAGAACACTCAGAACATTTAGAACACTCAGCACATTTAGAACACTCAGAACAATTAGAACATTTAGAACACTCAGAACATTTAGAACACTCAGAACACTCAGAACATTTAGAACACTCAGAACAATTAGAACATTTAGAACACTCAGAATATTTAGAGCACTCAGAACATTTAGAACACTCAGAACATTTAGAACATTTAGAACATTTAGAACACTCAGAACATTTAGAACACTCAGAACACTCAGAACATTTAGAACACTCAGAACAATTAGAACACTCAGAACACTCAAAATATTTAGAACATTTAGAACACTCAGAACATTTAGAACATTTAGAACACTCAGAACATTTAGAACACTCAGAACATTTAGAACACTCAGAACATTTAGAACATTTAGAACACTCAGAACATTTAGAACACTCAGAACACTCAGAACATTTAGAACACTCAGAACAAATAGAACATTTAGAACACTCAGAACATTTAGAACACTCAGAACAATTAGAACATTTAGAACACTCAGAACATTTAGAACACTCAGAACATTTAGAACACTCAGAACAATTAGAACATTTAGAACACTCAGAACATTTAGAACACTCAAAACAATTAGAACATTTAGAACACTCAGAACATTTAGAACACTCAGAACATTTAGAACTCTAAACATTTAGAACATTTAGAACACTCAGAACATTTAGAACACTCAAAACAATTAGAACATTTAGAACACTCAAAACAATTAGAACATTTATATCACTCAGAACATTTAGAACACTCAGAACATTTAGAACACTCAGAACAATTAGAACATTTAGAACACTCAGAACATTTAGAACACTCAGAACAATTAGAACATTTAGAACACTCAGAACATTTAGAACACTCAGAACAATTAGAACATTTAGAACACTCAGAACATTTAGAACACTCAGAACATTTAGAACACTCAGAACAATTAGAACATTTAGAACACTCAGAACATTTAGAACACTCAGAACAATTAGAACATTTAGAACACTCAGAACAATTAGAACATTTAGAACACTCAGAACATTTAGAACACTCAGAACAATTAGAACATTTAGAACACTTGGAACATTTAGAACACTCAGAACACTCAGAACATTTAGAACACTCAGAACACTCAGAACATTTAGAAGACTCAGAACATTTAGAACACTCAGAACAATTAGAACATTTAGAACACTCAGAACAATTAGAACACTCAGAACAATTAGAACACTCAGAACACTCAGAACATTTAGAACATTTAGAACACTCAGAACATTTAGAACACTCAGAACATTTAGAACACTCAGAACAATTAGAACATTTAGAACACTCAGAACATTTAGAACACTCAGAACACTCAGAACATTTAGAACACTCAGAACAATTAGAACATTTAGAACACTCAGAACATTTAGAGCACTCAGAACATTTAGAACACTCAGATCATTTAGAACATTTAGAACATTTAGAACACTCAGAACATTTAGAACACTCTGAACACTCAGAACATTTAGAACACTCAGAACAATTAGAACATTTAGAACACTCAGAACAATTAGAACACTCAGAACACTCAAAATATTTAGAACATTTAGAACACTCAGAACATTTAGAACACTCAGAACATTTAGAACACTCAGAACATTTAGAACACTCAGAACATTTAGAACATTTAGAACACTCAGAACATTTAGAACACTCAGAACAATTAGAACATTTAGAACACTCAGAACATTTAGAACACTCAGAACACTCAGAACATTTAGAACACTCAGAACAATTAGAACATTTAGAACACTCAGAACATTTAGAACACTCAGAACAATTAGAACATTTAGAACACTCAGAACATTTAGAACACTCAGAACATTTAGAACACTCAGAACAATTGGAACATTTAGAACACTCAGAACATTTAGAACACTCAAAACAATTAGAACATTTAGAACACTCAAAACAATTAGAACATTTAGATCACTCAGAACATTTAGAACACTCAGAACATTTAGAACACTCAGAACAATTAGAACATTTAGAACACTCAGAACATTTAGAACACTCAGAACAATTAGAACATTTAGAACACTCAGAACATTTAGAACACTCAGAACAATTAGAACATTTAGAACACTCAGAACATTTAGAACACTCAGAACATTTAGAACACTCAGAACAATTAGAACATTTAGAACACTCAGAACATTTAGAACACTCAGAACAATTAGAACATTTAGAACACTCAGAACATTTAGAACACTCAGAACAATTAGAACATTTAGAACACTCAGAACAATTAGAACATTTAGAACACTCAGAACATTTAGAACACTCAGAACAATTAGAACATTTAGAACACTTGGAACATTTAGAACACTCAGAACACTCAGAACATTTAGAACACTCAGAACACTCAGAACATTTAGAACACTCAGAACATTTAGAACACTCAGAACAATTAGAACATTTAGAACACTCAGAACAATTAGAACACTCAGAACAATTAGAACACTCAGAACACTCAGAACATTTAGAACATTTAGAACACTCAGAACATTTAGAACATTTAGAACACTCAGAACATTTAGAACACTCAGAACATTTAGAACACTCAGAACATTTTAAACACTCAGAACAATTAGAACATTTAGAACACTCAGAACATTTAGAACACTCAGAACATTTAGAACACTCAGAACAATTAGAACATTTCGAACACTCAGAACATTTAGAACACTCAGAACATTTAGAACACTCAGAACAATTAGAACATTTAGAACACTCAGAACAATTAGAACATTTAGAACACTCAGAACATTTAGAACACTCAGAACATTTAGAACACTCAGAACAATTAGAACATTTAGAACACTCAGAACAATTAGAACACTCAGAACACTCAGAACATTTAGAACATTTAGAACACTCAGAACATTTAGAACATTTAGAACACTCAGAACATTTAGAACACTCAGAACATTTAGAACACTCAGAACATTTAGAACATTTAGAACACTCAGAACATTTAGAACACTCAGAACACTCAGAACATTTAGAACACTCAGAACACTCAGAACATTTAGAACACTCAGAACAATTAGAACATTTAGAACACTCAGAACAATTAGAACATTTAGAACACTCAGAACATTTAGAACACTCAGAACAATTAGAACATTTAGAACACTCAGAACATTTAGAACACTCAGAACATTTAGAACACTCAGAACAATTAGAACACTCAGAACATTTAGAACACTCAGAACAATTAGAACATTTAGAACACTCAGAACATTTAGAACACTCAGAACACTCAGAACATTTAGAACACTCAGAACAATTAGAACATTTAGAACACTCAGAACATTTAGAGCACTCAGAACATTTAGAACACTCAGAACATTTAGAACATTTAGAACATTTAGAACACTCAGAACATTTAGAACACTCAGAACACTCAGAACATTTAGAACACTCAGAACAATTAGAACACTCAGAACACTCAAAATATTTAGAACATTTAGAACACTCAGAACATTTAGAACATTTAGAACACTCAGAACATTTAGAACACTCAGAACATTTAGAACACTCAGAACATTTAGAACATTTAGAACACTCAGAACATTTAGAACACTCAGAACACTCAGAACATTTAGAACACTCAGAACAAATAGAACATTTAGAACACTCAGAACATTTAGAACACTCAGAACAATTAGAACATTTAGAACACTCAGAACATTTAGAACACTCAGAACATTTAGAACACTCAGAACAATTAGAACATTTAGAACACTCAGAACATTTAGAACACTCAAAACAATTAGAACATTTAGAACACTCAGAACATTTAGAACACTCAGAACATTTAGAACTCTAAACATTTAGAACATTTAGAACACTCAGAACATTTAGAACACTCAAAACAATTAGAACATTTAGAACACTCAAAACAATTAGAACATTTAGATCACTCAGAACATTTAGAACACTCAGAACATTTAGAACACTCAGAACAATTAGAACATTTAGAACACTCAGAACATTTAGAACACTCAGAACAATTAGAACATTTAGAACACTCAGAACAATTAGAACATTTAGAACACTCAGAACATTTAGAACACTCAGAACATTTAGAACACTCAGAACAATTAGAACATTTAGAACACTCAGAACATTTAGAACACTCAGAACAATTAGAACATTTAGAACACTCAGAACATTTAGAACACTCAGAACAATTAGAACATTTAGAACACTCAGAACAATTAGAACATTTAGAACACTCAGAACATTTAGAACACTCAGAACAATTAGAACATTTAGAACACTTGGAACATTTAGAACACTCAGAACACTCAGAACATTTAGAACACTCAGAACACTCAGAACATTTAGAACACTCAGAACATTTAGAACACTCATAACAATTAGAACATTTAGAACACTCAGAACAATTAGAACACTCAGAACAATTAGAACACTCAGAACACTCAGAACATTTAGAACATTTAGAACACTCAGAACATTTAGAACATTTAGAACACTCAGAACATTTAGAACACTCAGAACATTTAGAACACTCAGAACATTGTAAACACTCAGAACAATTAGAACATTTAGAACACTCAGAACATTTAGAACACTCAGAACAATTAGAACATTTCGAACACTCAGAACATTTAGAACACTCAGAACATTTAGAACACTCAGAACAATTAGAACATTTAGAACACTCAGAACACTCAGAACATTTAGAACACTCAGAACACTCAGAACATTTAGAAGACTCAGAACATTTAGAACACTCAGAACAATTAGAACATTTAGAACACTCAGAACAATTAGAACACTCAGAACAATTAGAACACTCAGAACACTCAGAACATTTAGAACATTTAGAACACTCAGAACATTTAGAACACTCAGAACATTTAGAACACTCAGAACAATTAGAACATTTAGAACACTCAGAACATTTAGAACACTCAGAACACTCAGAACATTTAGAACACTCAGAACAATTAGAACATTTAGAACACTCAGAACATTTAGAGCACTCAGAACATTTAGAACACTCAGAACATTTAGAACATTTAGAACATTTAGAACACTCAGAACATTTAGAACACTCAGAACACTCAGAACATTTAGAACACTCAGAACAATTAGAACATTTAGAACACTCAGAACAATTAGAACACTCAGAACACTCAAAATATTTAGAACATTTAGAACACTCAGAACATTTAGAACATTTAGAACACTCAGAACATTTAGAACACTCAGAACATTTAGAACACTCAGAACATTTAGAACATTTAGAACACTCAGAACATTTAGAACACTCAGAACACTCAGAACATTTAGAACACTCAGAACAAATAGAACATTTAGAACACTCAGAACATTTAGAACACTCAGAACAATTAGAACTTTTAGAACACTCAGAACACTCAGAACATTTAGAACACTCAGAACACTCAGAACATTTAGAAGACTCAGAACATTTAGAACACTCAGAACAATTAGAACATTTAGAACACTCAGAACAATTAGAACACTCAGAACAATTAGAACACTCAGAACACTCAGAACATTTAGAACATTTAGAACACTCAGAACATTTAGAACACTCAGAACATTTAGAACACTCAGAACAATTAGAACATTTAGAACACTCAGAACATTTAGAACACTCAGAACACTCAGAACATTTAGAACACTCAGAACAATTAGAACATTTAGAACACTCAGAACATTTAGAGCACTCAGAACATTTAGAACACTCAGAACATTTAGAACATTTAGAACATTTAGAACACTCAGAACATTTAGAACACTCAGAACACTCAGAACATTTAGAACACTCAGAACAATTAGAACATTTAGAACACTCAGAACAATTAGAACACTCAGAACACTCAAAATATTTAGAACATTTAGAACACTCAGAACATTTAGAACATTTAGAACACTCAGAACATTTAGAACACTCAGAACATTTAGAACACTCAGAACATTTAGAACATTTAGAACACTCAGAACATTTAGAACACTCAGAACACTCAGAACATTTAGAACACTCAGAACAAATAGAACATTTAGAACACTCAGAACATTTAGAACACTCAGAACAATTAGAACATTTAGAACACTCAGAACATTTAGAACACTCAGAACATTTAGAACACTCAGAACAATTAGAACATTTAGAACACTCAGAACATTTAGAACACTCAAAACAATTAGAACATTTAGAACACTCAGAACATTTAGAACACTCAGAACATTTAGAACACTCAGAACATTTAGAACTCTAAACATTTAGAACATTTAGAACACTCAGAACATTTAGAACACTCAAAACAATTAGAACATTTAGAACACTCAAAACAATTAGAACATTTAGATCACTCAGAACATTTAGAACACTCAGAACATTTAGAACACTCAGAACATTTAGAACACTCAGAACAATTAGAACATTTAGAACACTCAGAACATTTAGAACACTCAGAACAATTAGAACATTTAGAACACTCAGAACATTTAGAACACTCAGAACATTTAGAACACTCAGAACAATTAGAACATTTAGAACACTCAGAACATTTAGAACACTCAGAACAATTAGAACATTTAGAACACTCAGAACATTTAGAACACTCAGAACAATTAGAACATTTAGAACACTCAGAACAATTAGAACATTTAGAACACTCAGAACATTTAGAACACTCAGAACAATTAGAACATTTAGAACACTTGGAACATTTAGAACACTCAGAACATTTTAAACACTCAGAACAATTAGAACATTTAGAACACTCAGAACATTTAGAACACTCAGAACAATTAGAACATTTCGAACACTCAGAACATTTAGAACACTCAGAACATTTAGAACACTCAGAACAATTAGAACATTTAGAACACTCAGAACAATTAGAACATTTAGAACACTCAGAACATTTAGAACACTCAGAACATTTAGAACATTTAGAACACTCAGAACATTTAGAACACTCAGAACAATTAGAACATTTAGAACACTCAGAACATTTAGAACACTCAGAACATTTAGAACACTCAGAACAATTAGAACATTTAGAACACTCAGAACAATTAGAACACTCAGAACAATTAGAACACTCAGAACACTCAGAACATTTAGAACATTTAGAACACTCAGAACATTTAGAACATTTAGAACACTCAGAACATTTAGAACACTCAGAACATTTAGAACACTCAGAACATTGTAAACACTCAGAACAATTAGAACATTTAGAACACTCAGAACATTTAGAACACTCAGAACAATTAGAACATTTCGAACACTCAGAACATTTAGAACACTCAGAACATTTAGAACACTCAGAACAATTAGAACATTTAGAACACTCAGAACACTCAGAACATTTAGAACACTCAGAACACTCAGAACATTTAGAAGACTCAGAACATTTAGAACACTCAGAACAATTAGAACATTTAGAACACTCAGAACAATTAGAACACTCAGAACAATTAGAACACTCAGAACACTCAGAACATTTAGAACATTTAGAACACTCAGAACATTTAGAACACTCAGAACATTTAGAACACTCAGAACAATTAGAACATTTAGAACACTCAGAACATTTAGAACACTCAGAACACTCAGAACATTTAGAACACTCAGAACAATTAGAACATTTAGAACACTCAGAACATTTAGAGCACTCAGAACATTTAGAACACTCAGAACATTTAGAACATTTAGAACATTTAGAACACTCAGAACATTTAGAACACTCAGAACACTCAGAACATTTAGAACACTCAGAACAATTAGAACATTTAGAACACTCAGAACAATTAGAACACTCAGAACACTCAAAATATTTAGAACATTTAGAACACTCAGAACATTTAGAACATTTAGAACACTCAGAACATTTAGAACACTCAGAACATTTAGAACACTCAGAACATTTAGAACATTTAGAACACTCAGAACATTTAGAACACTCAGAACACTCAGAACATTTAGAACACTCAGAACAAATAGAACATTTAGAACACTCAGAACATTTAGAACACTCAGAACAATTAGAACATTTAGAACACTCAGAACACTCAGAACATTTAGAACACTCAGAACACTCAGAACATTTAGAAGACTCAGAACATTTAGAACACTCAGAACAATTAGAACATTTAGAACACTCAGAACAATTAGAACACTCAGAACAATTAGAACACTCAGAACACTCAGAACATTTAGAACATTTAGAACACTCAGAACATTTAGAACACTCAGAACATTTAGAACACTCAGAACAATTAGAACATTTAGAACACTCAGAACATTTAGAACACTCAGAACACTCAGAACATTTAGAACACTCAGAACAATTAGAACATTTAGAACACTCAGAACATTTAGAGCACTCAGAACATTTAGAACACTCAGAACATTTAGAACATTTAGAACATTTAGAACACTCAGAACATTTAGAACACTCAGAACACTCAGAACATTTAGAACACTCAGAACAATTAGAACATTTAGAACACTCAGAACAATTAGAACACTCAGAACACTCAAAATATTTAGAACATTTAGAACACTCAGAACATTTAGAACATTTAGAACACTCAGAACATTTAGAACACTCAGAACATTTAGAACACTCAGAACATTTAGAACATTTAGAACACTCAGAACATTTAGAACACTCAGAACACTCAGAACATTTAGAACACTCAGAACAAATAGAACATTTAGAACACTCAGAACATTTAGAACACTCAGAACAATTAGAACATTTAGAACACTCAGAACATTTAGAACACTCAGAACATTTAGAACACTCAGAACAATTAGAACATTTAGAACACTCAGAACATTTAGAACACTCAAAACAATTAGAACATTTAGAACACTCAGAACATTTAGAACACTCAGAACATTTAGAACACTCAGAACATTTAGAACACTCATAACAATTAGAACATTTAGAACACTCAGAACAATTAGAACACTCAGAACAATTAGAACACTCAGAACACTCAGAACATTTAGAACATTTAGAACACTCAGAACATTTAGAACATTTAGAACACTCAGAACATTTAGAACACTCAGAACATTTAGAACACTCAGAACATTGTAAACACTCAGAACAATTAGAACATTTAGAACACTCAGAACATTTAGAACACTCAGAACAATTAGAACACTCAGAACATTTAGAACACTCAGAACAATTAGAACATTTAGAACACTCAGAACATTTAGAACACTCAGAACAATTAGAACATTTAGAACACTCAGAACATTTAGAACACTCAGAACATTTAGAACACTCAGAACAATTAGAACATTTAGAACACTCAGAACATTTAGAACACTCAGAACAATTAGAACATTTAGAACACTCAGAACATTTAGAACACTCAGAACAATTAGAACATTTAGAACACTCAGAACAATTAGAACATTTAGAACACTCAGAACATTTAGAACACTCAGAACAATTAGAACATTTAGAACACTTGGAACATTTAGAACACTCAGAACATTTTAAACACTCAGAACAATTAGAACATTTAGAACACTCAGAACATATAGAACACTCAGAACAATTAGAACATTTCGAACACTCAGAACATTTAGAACACTCAGAACATTTAGAACACTCAGAACAATTAGAACATTTAGAACACTCAGAACAATTAGAACATTTAGAACACTCAGAACATTTAGAACACTCAGAACATTTAGAACATTTAGAACACTCAGAACATTTAGAACACTCAGAACAATTAGAACATTTAGAACACTCAGAACATTTAGAACACTCAGAACATTTAGAACACTCAGAACAATTAGAACATTTAGAACACTCAGAACAATTAGAACATTTAGAACACTCAGAACATTTAGAACACTCAGAACAATTAGAACATTTAGAACACTCAGAACATTTAGAACACTCAGAACACTCAGAACATTTAGAACACTCAGAACAATTAGAACATTTAGAACACTCAGAACATTTAGAACACTCAGAACATTTAGAACACTCAGAACAATTAGAACATTTAGAACACTCAGAACATTTAGAACACTCAGAACATTTAGAACACTCAGAACAATTAGAACATTTAGAACACTCAGAACATTTAGAACACTCAGAACATTTAGAACACTCAGAACAATTAGAACATTTAGAACACTCAGAACATTTAGAACACTCAGAACACTCAGAACATTTAGAACACTCAGAACAATTAGAACATTTAGAACACTCGGAACATTTAGAACACTCAGAACATTTAGAACACTCAGAACATTTAGAACATTTAGAACACTCAGAACATTTAGAACACTCAGAACAATTAGAACATTTAGAACACTCAGAACAATTAGAACACTCAGAACACTCAGAACATTTAGAACATTTAGAACACTCAGAACATTTAGAACATTTAGAACATTCAGAACATTTAGAACACTCAGAACATTTAGAACATTTAGAACACTCAGAACATTTAGAACACTCAGAACACTCAGAACATTTAGAACACTCAGAACAATTAGAACATTTAGAACACTCAGAACAATTAGAACATTTAGAACACTCAGAACATTTAGAACACTCAGAACATTTAGAACACTCAGAACAATTAGAACATTTAGAACACTCAGAACATTTAGAACACTCAAAACAATTAGAACATTTAGAACACTCAGAACATTTAGAACACTCAGAACATTTAGAACTCTAAACATTTAGAACATTTAGAACACTCAGAACATTTAGAACACTCAAAACAATTAGAACATTTAGAACACTCAAAACAATTAGAACATTTAGAACACTCAGAACATTTAGAACACTCAGAACATTTAGAACACTCAGAACAATTAGAACATTTAGAACACTCAGAACATTTAGAACACTCAGAACAATTAGAACATTTAGAACACTCAGAACATTTAGAACACTCAGAACACTCAGAACATTTAGAACACTCAGAACAATTAGAACATTTAGAACACTCAGAACATTTAGAACACTCAGAACATTTAGAACATTTAGAACACTCAGAACATTTAGAACACTCAGAACAATTAGAACATTTAGAACACTCAGAACATTTAGAACACTCAGAACATTTAGAACACTCAGAACAATTAGAACATTTAGAACACTCAGAACATTTAGAACACTCAAAACAATTAGAACATTTAGAACACTCAGAACATTTAGAACACTCAGAACATTTAGAACTCTAAAGTTTTAGAACATTTAGAACACTCAGAACATTTAGAACATTTAGAACACTCAGAACATTTAGAACACTCAGAACATTTAGAACACTCAGAACAATTAGAACATTTAGAACACTCAGAACATTTAGAACACTCAGAACAATTAGAACATTTAGAACACTCAGAACAATTAGAACATTTAGAACACTCAGAACATTTAGAACACTCAGAACAATTAGAACATTTAGAACACTCAGAACATTTAGAACACTCAGAACAATTAGAACATTTAGAACACTCAGAACATTTAGAACACTCAGAACATTTAGAACACTCAGAACAATTAAAACATTTAGAACACTCAGAACATTTAGAACACTCAGAACAATTAGAACATTTAGAACATTCAGAACATTTAGAACACTCAGAACATTTAGAACATTTAGAACACTCAGAACAATTAGAACATTTAGAACACTCAGAACATTTAGAACACTCAGAACAATTAGAACATTTAGAACAATCAGAACATTTAGAACACTCAGAACAATTAGAACATTTAGAACACTCAGAACATTTAGAACACTCAGAACATTTAGAACACTCAGAACAATTAGAACATTTAGAACACTCAGAACATTTAGAACACTCAGAACAATTAGAACATTTAGAACACTCAGAACATTTAGAACACTCAGAACAATTAGAACATTTAGAACACTCAGAACAATTAGAACATTTAGAACACTCAGAACATTTAGAACACTCAGAACATTTAGAACTCTAAACATTTAGAACACTCAGAACATTTAGAACACTCAAAACAATTAGAACCTTTAGAACACTCAAAACAATTAGAACATTTAGAACACTCAGAGCATTTAGAACACTCAGGACATTTAGAACACTCAGAACAATTAGAACATTTAGAACACTCAGAACATTTAGAACACTCAGAACAATTAGAACATTTAGAACACTCAGAAAATTTAGAACACTCAGAACAATTAGAACATTTAGAACACTCAGAACATTTAGAACACTCAGAACATTTAGAACACTCAGAACAATTAGAACAATTAGAACATTTAGAACACTCAGAACATTTAGAACACTCAGAACAATTAGAACATTTAGAACACTCAGAACATTTAGAACACTCAGAACAATTAGAACATTTAGAACACTCAGAACATTTAGAACATTTAGAACACTCAGAACATTTAGAACACTCAGAACAATTAGAACATTTAAACACTCAGAACATTTAGAAACACTCAGAACATTTAGAACACTCAGAACAATTAGAACATTTAGAACACTCAGAACATTTAGAACACTCAGAACACTCAGAACATTTAGAACACTCAGAACATTTAGAACACTCAGAACACTCAGAACATTTAGAACACTCAGAACATTTAGAACACGCAGAATAATTAGAACATTTAGAACACTCAAAACATTTAGAACACTCAGAACATTTAGAACACTCAGAACAATTAGAACATTTAGAACACTCAGAACATTTAGAACACTCAGAACATTTAGAACACTCAGAACAATTAGAACATTTAGTACACTCAGAACATTTAGAACACTCAGAACATTAGAACATTTAGAACACTCAGAACATTTAGAACACTCAGAACAATTAGAACATTTAGAACACTCAGAACATTTAGAACACTCAGAACATTTAGAACACTCAGAACAATTAGAACATTTAGAACACTCAGAACATTTAGAACACTCAGAACACATAGAACATTTAGAACACTCAGAACATTTAGAACACTCAGAACACTCAGAACATTTAGAACACTCAGAACATTTAGAACACGCAAGAATAATTAGAACATTTAGAACACTCAGAACATTTAGAACACTCAGAACATTTAGAACACTCAGAACAATTAGAACATTTAGAACACTCAGAACATTTAGAACACTCAGAACATTTAGAACACTCAGAACAATTAGAATATTTAGTACACTCAGAACATTTAGAACACTCAGAACATTTAGAACATTTAGAACACTCAGAACATTTAGAACACTCAGAACAATTAGAACATTTAGAACACTCAGAACATTTAGAACAATCAGAACATTTAGAACACTCAGAACAATTAGAACATTTAGAACACTCAGAACATTTAGAACACTCAGAACACTCAGAACATTTAGAACACTCAGAACATTTAGAACACTCAGAACACTCAGAACATTTAGAACACTCAGAACAATTAGAACATTTAGAACACTCAGAACAATTAGAACATTTAGAACACTCAGAACATTTAGAACATTCAGAACAATTAGAACATTTAGAACACTCAGAACATTTAGAACACTCAGAACATTTAGAACACTCAGAACAATTAGAACATTTAGAACACTCAGAACATTTAGAACACTCAGAACATTTAGAACACTCAGAACAATTAGAACATTTAGAACACTCAGAACATTTAGAACACTCAGAACATTTAGAACATTTAGAACACTCAGAACACTCAGAACATTTAGAACACTCAGAACATTTAGAACACTCAGAACACTCAGAACATTTCGAACACTCAGAACATTTCGAACACTCAGAACACTCAGAACATTTAGAACACTCTGAACAATTAGAACATTTAGAACACTCAGAACATTTAGAACACTCAGAACAATTAGAACATTTAGAACACTCAGAACATTTAGAACACTCAGAACATTTAGAACACTCAGAACAATTAGAACATTTAGAACACTCAGAACATTTAGAACACTCAGAACACTCAGAACATCTAGAACACTCAGAACAATTAGAACATTTAGAACACTCAGAACATTTAGAACACTCAGAACATTTAGAACACTCAGAACATTTAGAACACTCAGAACAATTAGAACATTTAGAACACTCAGAACATTTAGAATACTCAGAACAATTAGAACATTTAGAACACTCAGAACATTTAGAACTCTAAACATTTAGAACACTCAGAACATTTAGAACACTCAAAACAATTAGAACATTTAGAACACTCAGAACATTTAGAACACTCAGAACAATTAGAACATTTAGAACACTCAGAACATTTAGAACACTCAGAACAATTAGAACATGTAGAACACTCAGAACATTTAGAACACTCAGAACAATTAGAACATTTAGAACACTCAGAACATTTAGAATACTCAGAACAATTAGAACATTTAGAACACTCAGAACATTTAGAACACTCAGAACATTTAGAACACTCAGAACAAATAGAACATTTAGAACACTCAGAACATTTAGAACACTCAGAACACTCAGAACATTTAGAACACTCAGAACATTTAGAACACTCAGAACACTCAGAACATTTAGAACACTCAGAACAATTAGAACATTTAGAACACTCAGAACAATTAGAACATTTAGAACACTCAGAACATTTAGAACACTCAGAACAATTAGAACATTTAGAACACTCAGAACATTTAGAACACTCAGAACATTTAGAACACTCAGAACAATTAGAATATTTAGAACACTCAGAACATTTAGAACACTCAGAACATTTAGAACACTCAGAACAATTAGAACATTTAGAACACTCAGAACAATTAGAACACTCAGAACACTCAGAACATTTAGAACATTTAGAACACTCAGAACATTTAGAACATTTAGAACAATTAGAACATTTAGAACACTCAGAACACTCAGAACATTTAGAACACTCAGAAAATTAGGACATTTAGAACACTCAGAACACTCAGAACATTTAGAACACTCAGAACAATTAGAACATTTAGAACACTCAGAACATTTAGAACACTCAGAACATTTAGAACACTCAGAACATTTAGAACATTTAGAACACTCAGAACATTTAGAACACTCAGAACACTCAGAATATTTAGAACACTCAGAACAATTAGAACATTTAGAACACTCAGAACATTTAGAACACTCAGAACAATTAGAACATTTAGAACACTCAGAACATTTAGAACACTCAGAACATTTAGAACACTCAGAACATTTAGAACATTTAGAACACTCAGAACATTTAGAACACTCAGAACACTCAGAACATTTAGAACACTCAGAACAATTAGAACATTTAGAACACTCAGAACAATTAGAACACTCAGAACACTCAGAACATTTAGAACATTTAGAACACTCAGAACATTTAGAACATTTAGAACACTCAGAACATTTAGAACACTCAGAACATTTAGAACACTCAGAACATTTAGAACACTCAGAACAATTAGAACATTTAGAACACTCAGAACATTTAGAACACTCAGAACAATTAGAACATTTAGAACACTCAGAACATTTAGAACACTCAGAACATTTAGAACACTCAGAACAATTAGAACATTTAGAACAATCAGAACATTTAGAACACTCAGAACACTCAGAACATTTAGAACACTCTGAACATTTAGAACACTCAGAACACTCAGAACATTTAGAATATTCAAAACATTTAGAACACTCAGAACAATTAGAACATTTAGAACACTCAGAACATTTAGAACACTCAGAACAATTAGAACATTTAGAACACTCAGAACATTTAGAACACTCAGAACATTTAGAACATTTAGAACACTCAGAACATTTAGAACACTCAGAACAATTAGAACATTTAGAACACTCAGAACATTTAGAACACTCAGAACATTTAGAACACTCAGAACAATTAGAACATTTAGAACACTCAGAACATTTAGAACACTCAGAACAATCAGAACATTTAGAACACTCAGAACAATTAGAACATTTAGAACACTCAGAACATTTAGAGCACTCAGAACATTTAGAACACTCAGAACATTTAGAACATTTAGAACACTCAGAACATTTAGAACACTCAGAACACTCAGAACATTTAGAACACTCAGAACAATTAGAACATTTAGAACACTCAGAACAATTAGAACACTCAGAACACTCAGAACATTTAGAACATTTAGAACACTCAGAACATTTAGAACATTTAGAACACTCAGAACATTTAGAACACTCAGAACATTTAGAACATTTAGAACACTCAGAAAATTTAGAACACTCAGAACACTCAGAACATTTAGAACACTCAGAACAATTAGAACATTTAGAACACTCAGAACATTTAGAACACTCAAAACAATTAGAACATTTAGAACACTCAGAACATTTAGAACACTCAGAACATTTAGAACTCTAAACATTTAGAACATTTAGAACACTCAGAACATTTAGAACACTCAAAACAATTAGAACATTTAGAACACTCAAAACAATTAGAACATTTAGAACACTCAGAACATTTAGAACACTCAGAACATTTAGAACACTCAGAACAATTAGAACATTTAGAACACTCAGAACATTTAGAACACTCAGAACAATTAGAACATTTAGAACACTCAGAACACTCAGAACATTTAGAACACTCTGAACATTTAGAACACTCAGAACACTCAGAACATTTAGAATATTCAGAACATTTAGAACACTCAGAACAATTAGAACATTTAGAACACTCAGAACATTTAGAACACTCAGAACATTTAGAACACTCAGAACAATTAGAACATTTAGAACACTCAGAACATTTAGAACACTCAGAACATTTAGAACATTTAGAACACTCAGAACATTTAGAACACTCAGAACAATTAGAACATTTAGAACACTCAGAACATTTAGAACACTCAGAACATTTAGAACACTCAGAACACTCAGAACATTTAGAACACTCAGAACAATTAGAACATTTAGAACACTCAGAACATTTAGAACACTCAGAACATTTAGAACATTTAGAACACTCAGAACATTTAGAACACTCAGAACAATTAGAACATTTAGAACACTCAGAACATTTAGAACACTCAGAACATTTAGAACACTCAGAACAATTAGAACATTTAGAACACTCAGAACATTTAGAACACTCAGAACAATCAGAACATTTAGAACACTCAGAACAATTAGAACATTTAGAACACTCAGAACATTTAGAGCACTCAGAACATTTAGAACACTCAGAACATTTAGAACATTTAGAACACTCAGAACATTTAGAACACTCAGAACACTCAGAACATTTAGAACACTCAGAACAATTAGAACATTTAGAACACTCAGAACAATTAGAACACTCAGAACACTCAGAACATTTAGAACATTTAGAACACTCAGAACATTTAGAACATTTAGAACACTCAGAACATTTAGAACACTCAGAACATTTAGAACATTTAGAACACTCAGAAAATTTAGAACACTCAGAACACTCAGAACATTTAGAACACTCAGAACAATTAGAACATTTAGAACACTCAGAACATTTAGAACACTCAAAACAATTAGAACATTTAGAACACTCAGAACATTTAGAACACTCAGAACATTTAGAACTCTAAACATTTAGAACATTTAGAACACTCAGAACATTTAGAACACTCAAAACAATTAGAACATTTAGAACACTCAAAACAATTAGAACATTTAGAACACTCAGAACATTTAGAACACTCAGAACATTTAGAACACTCAGAACAATTAGAACATTTAGAACACTCAGAACATTTAGAACACTCAGAACAATTAGAACATTTAGAACACTCAGAACACTCAGAACATTTAGAACACTCTGAACATTTAGAACACTCAGAACACTCAGAACATTTAGAATATTCAGAACATTTAGAACACTCAGAACAATTAGAACATTTAGAACACTCAGAACATTTAGAACACTCAGAACATTTAGAACACTCAGAACAATTAGAACATTTAGAACACTCAGAACATTTAGAACACTCAAAACAATTAGAACATTTAGAACACTCAGAACATTTAGAACACTCAGAACAATTAGAACATTTAGAACACTCAGAACATTTAGAACACTCAGAACAATTAGAACATGTAGAACACTCAGAACATTTAGAACACTCAGAACAATTAGAACATTTAGAACACTCAGAACATTTAGAATACTCAGAACAATTAGAACATTTAGAACACTCAGAACATTTAGAACACTCAGAACATTTAGAACACTCAGAACAAATAGAACATTTAGAACACTCAGAACATTTAGAACACTCAGAACACTCAGAACATTTAGAACACTCAGAACATTTAGAACACTCAGAACACTCAGAACATTTAGAACACTCAGAACAATTAGAACATTTAGAACACTCAGAACAATTAGAACATTTAGAACACTCAGAACATTTAGAACACTCAGAACAATTAGAACATTTAGAACACTCAGAACATTTAGAACACTCAGAACATTTAGAACACTCAGAACAATTAGAATATTTAGAACACTCAGAACATTTAGAACACTCAGAACATTTAGAACACTCAGAACAATTAGAACATTTAGAACACTCAGAACAATTAGAACACTCAGAACACTCAGAACATTTAGAACATTTAGAACACTCAGAACATTTAGAACATTTAGAACAATTAGAACATTTAGAACACTCAGAACACTCAGAACATTTAGAACACTCAGAAAATTAGGACATTTAGAACACTCAGAACACTCAGAACATTTAGAACACTCAGAACAATTAGAACATTTAGAACACTCAGAACATTTAGAACACTCAGAACATTTAGAACACTCAGAACATTTAGAACATTTAGAACACTCAGAACATTTAGAACACTCAGAACACTCAGAATATTTAGAACACTCAGAACAATTAGAACATTTAGAACACTCAGAACATTTAGAACACTCAGAACAATTAGAACATTTAGAACACTCAGAACATTTAGAACACTCAGAACATTTAGAACACTCAGAACATTTAGAACATTTAGAACACTCAGAACATTTAGAACACTCAGAACACTCAGAACATTTAGAACACTCAGAACAATTAGAACATTTAGAACACTCAGAACAATTAGAACACTCAGAACACTCAGAACATTTAGAACATTTAGAACACTCAGAACATTTAGAACATTTAGAACACTCAGAACATTTAGAACACTCAGAACATTTAGAACACTCAGAACATTTAGAACACTCAGAACAATTAGAACATTTAGAACACTCAGAACATTTAGAACACTCAGAACAATTAGAACATTTAGAACACTCAGAACATTTAGAACACTCAGAACATTTAGAACACTCAGAACAATTAGAACATTTAGAACAATCAGAACATTTAGAACACTCAGAACACTCAGAACATTTAGAACACTCTGAACATTTAGAACACTCAGAACACTCAGAACATTTAGAATATTCAAAACATTTAGAACACTCAGAACAATTAGAACATTTAGAACACTCAGAACATTTAGAACACTCAGAACAATTAGAACATTTAGAACACTCAGAACATTTAGAACACTCAGAACATTTAGAACATTTAGAACACTCAGAACATTTAGAACACTCAGAACAATTAGAACATTTAGAACACTCAGAACAATTAGAACACTCAGAACACTCAAAATATTTAGAACATTTAGAACACTCAGAACATTTAGAACATTTAGAACACTCAGAACATTTAGAACACTCAGAACATTTAGAACACTCAGAACATTTAGAACATTTAGAACACTCAGAACATTTAGAACACTCAGAACACTCAGAACATTTAGAACACTCAGAACAAATAGAACATTTAGAACACTCAGAACATTTAGAACACTCAGAACAATTAGAACATTTAGAACACTCAGAACATTTAGAACACTCAGAACATTTAGAACACTCAGAACAATTAGAACATTTAGAACACTCAGAACATTTAGAACACTCAAAACAATTAGAACATTTAGAACACTCAGAACATTTAGAACACTCAGAACATTTAGAACACTCAGAACATTTAGAACTCTAAACATTTAGAACATTTAGAACACTCAGAACATTTAGAACACTCAAAACAATTAGAACATTTAGAACACTCAAAACAATTAGAACATTTAGATCACTCAGAACATTTAGAACACTCAGAACATTTAGAACACTCAGAACAATTAGAACATTTAGAACACTCAGAACATTTAGAACACTCAGAACAATTAGAACATTTAGAACACTCAGAACATTTAGAACACTCAGAACATTTAGAACACTCAGAACAATTAGAACATTTAGAACACTCAGAACATTTAGAACACTCAGAACAATTAGAACATTTAGAACACTCAGAACATTTAGAACACTCAGAACAATTAGAACATTTAGAACACTCAGAACAATTAGAACATTTAGAACACTCAGAACATTTAGAACACTCAGAACAATTAGAACATTTAGAACACTTGGAACATTTAGAACACTCAGAACATTTTAAACACTCAGAACAATTAGAACATTTAGAACACTCAGAACATTTAGAACACTCAGAACAATTAGAACATTTCGAACACTCAGAACATTTAGAACACTCAGAACATTTAGAACACTCAGAACAATTAGAACATTTAGAACACTCAGAACAATTAGAACATTTAGAACACTCAGAACATTTAGAACACTCAGAACATTTAGAACATTTAGAACACTCAGAACATTTAGAACACTCAGAACAATTAGAACATTTAGAACACTCAGAACATTTAGAACACTCAGAACATTTAGAACACTCAGAACAATTAGAACATTTAGAACACTCAGAACAATTAGAACATTTAGAACACTCAGAACATTTAGAACACTCAGAACAATTAGAACATTTAGAACACTCAGAACATTTAGAACACTCAGAACACTCAGAACATTTAGAACACTCAGAACAATTAGAACATTTAGAACACTCAGAACATTTAGAACACTCAGAACATTTAGAACACTCAGAACAATTAGAACATTTAGAACACTCAGAACATTTAGAACACTCAGAACATTTAGAACACTCAGAACAATTAGAACATTTAGAACACTCAGAACATTTAGAACACTCAGAACATTTAGAACACTCAGAACAATTAGAACATTTAGAACACTCAGAACATTTAGAACACTCAGAACACTCAGAACATTTAGAACACTCAGAACAATTAGAACATTTAGAACACTCGGAACATTTAGAACACTCAGAACATTTAGAACACTCAGAACATTTAGAACATTTAGAACACTCAGAACATTTAGAACACTCAGAACAATTAGAACATTTAGAACACTCAGAACAATTAGAACACTCAGAACACTCAGAACATTTAGAACATTTAGAACACTCAGAACATTTAGAACATTTAGAACATTCAGAACATTTAGAACACTCAGAACATTTAGAACATTTAGAACACTCAGAACATTTAGAACACTCAGAACACTCAGAACATTTAGAACACTCAGAACAATTAGAACATTTAGAACACTCAGAACAATTAGAACATTTAGAACACTCAGAACATTTAGAACACTCAGAACATTTAGAACACTCAGAACAATTAGAACATTTAGAACACTCAGAACATTTAGAACACTCAAAACAATTAGAACATTTAGAACACTCAGAACATTTAGAACACTCAGAACATTTAGAACTCTAAACATTTAGAACATTTAGAACACTCAGAACATTTAGAACACTCAAAACAATTAGAACATTTAGAACACTCAAAACAATTAGAACATTTAGAACACTCAGAACATTTAGAACACTCAGAACATTTAGAACACTCAGAACAATTAGAACATTTAGAACACTCAGAACATTTAGAACACTCAGAACAATTAGAACATTTAGAACACTCAGAACATTTAGAACACTCAGAACACTCAGAACATTTAGAACACTCAGAACAATTAGAACATTTAGAACACTCAGAACATTTAGAACACTCAGAACATTTAGAACATTTAGAACACTCAGAACATTTAGAACACTCAGAACAATTAGAACATTTAGAACACTCAGAACATTTAGAACACTCAGAACATTTAGAACACTCAGAACAATTAGAACATTTAGAACACTCAGAACATTTAGAACACTCAAAACAATTAGAACATTTAGAACACTCAGAACATTTAGAACACTCAGAACATTTAGAACTCTAAAGTTTTAGAACATTTAGAACACTCAGAACATTTAGAACATTTAGAACACTCAGAACATTTAGAACACTCAGAACATTTAGAACACTCAGAACAATTAGAACATTTAGAACACTCAGAACATTTAGAACACTCAGAACAATTAGAACATTTAGAACACTCAGAACAATTAGAACATTTAGAACACTCAGAACATTTAGAACACTCAGAACAATTAGAACATTTAGAACACTCAGAACATTTAGAACACTGAGAACAATTAGAACATTTAGAACACTCAGAACATTTAGAACACTCAGAACATTTAGAACACTCAGAACAATTAAAACATTTAGAACACTCAGAACATTTAGAACACTCAGAACAATTAGAACATTTAGAACATTCAGAACATTTAGAACACTCAGAACATTTAGAACATTTAGAACACTCAGAACAATTAGAACATTTAGAACACTCAGAACATTTAGAACACTCAGAACAATTAGAACATTTAGAACAATCAGAACATTTAGAACACTCAGAACAATTAGAACATTTAGAACACTCAGAACATTTAGAACACTCAGAACATTTAGAACACTCAGAACAATTAGAACATTTAGAACACTCAGAACATTTAGAACACTCAGAACAATTAGAACATTTAGAACACTCAGAACATTTAGAACACTCAGAACAATTAGAACATTTAGAACACTCAGAACAATTAGAACATTTAGAACACTCAGAACATTTAGAACACTCAGAACATTTAGAACTCTAAACATTTAGAACACTCAGAACATTTAGAACACTCAAAACAATTAGAACCTTTAGAACACTCAAAACAATTAGAACATTTAGAACACTCAGAGCATTTAGAACACTCAGGACATTTAGAACACTCAGAACAATTAGAACATTTAGAACACTCAGAACATTTAGAACACTCAGAACAATTAGAACATTTAGAACACTCAGAAAATTTAGAACACTCAGAACAATTAGAACATTTAGAACACTCAGAACATTTAGAACACTCAGAACATTTAGAACACTCAGAACAATTAGAACAATTAGAACATTTAGAACACTCAGAACATTTAGAACACTCAGAACAATTAGAACAAGAACACTCAGAACATTTAGAACACTCAGAAACAATTAGAACATTTAGAACACTCAGAACATTTAGAACATTTAGAACACTCAGAACATTTAGAACACTCAGAACAATTAGAACATTTAGAACACTCAGAACATTTAGAACACTCAGAACATTTTAGAACACTCAGAACAATTAGAACATTTAGAACACTCAGAACATTTAGAACACTCAGAAACACTCAGAACATTTAGAACACTCAGAACATTTAGAACACTCAGAACACTCAGAACATTTAGAACACTCAGGAAACATTAGAACACGCAGAATAATTAGAACATTTAGAACACTCAAAACATTTAGAAACACTCAGAACATTTAGAACACTCAGAACAATTAGAACATTTAGAACACTCAGAACATTTAGAACACTCAGAACATTTAGAACACTCAGAACAATTAGAACATTTAGTACACTCAGAACATTTAGAACACTCAGAACATTTAGAACATTTAGAACACTCAGAACATTTAGAACACTCAGAACAATTAGAAACATTTAGAACACTCAGAACATTTAGAACACTCAGAACATTTAGAACACTCAGAACAATTAGAACATTTAGAACACTCAGACATTTAGAACACTCAGAACACATAGAACATTTTAGAACACTCAGAACATTTAGAACACTCAGAACACTCAGAACATTTAGAACACTCAGAACATTTAGAACACGCAGAATAATTAGAACATTTAGAACACTCAGAAACATTTAGAACACTCAGAACATTTAGAACACTCAGAACAATTAGAACATTTAGAACACTCAGAACATTTAGAACACTCAGAACATTTAGAACACTCAGAACAATTAGAATATTTAGTACACTCAGAACATTTAGAACACTCAGAACATTTAGAACATTTAGAACACTCAGAACATTTAGAACACTCAGAACAATTAGAACATTTAGAACACTCAGAACATTTAGAACAATCAGAACATTTAGAACACTCAGAACAATTAGAACATTTAGAAACACTCAGAACATTTAGAACACTCAGAACACTCAGAACATTTAGAACACTCAGAACATTTAGAACACTCAGAACACTCAGAACATTTAGAACACTCAGAACAATTAGAACATTTAGAACACTCAGAACAATTAGAACATTTAGAACACTCAGAACATTTAGAACATTCAGAACAATTAGAACATTTAGAACACTCAGAACATTTAGAACACTCAGAACATTTAGAACACTCAGAACAATTAGAACATTTAGAACACTCAGAACATTTAGAACACTCAGAACATTTAGAAACACTCAGAACAATTAGAACATTTAGAACACTCAGAACATTTAGAACACTCAGAACATTTAGAACATTTAGAACACTCAGAACACTCAGAACATTTAGAACACTCAGAACATTTAGAACACTCAGAACACTCAGAACATTTCGAACACTCAGAACATTTCGAACACTCAGAACACTCAGAACATTTAGAACACTCTGAACAATTAGAACATTTAGAACACTCAGAACATTTAGAACACTCAGAACAATTAGAACATTTAGAACACTCAGAACATTTAGAACACTCAGAACATTTAGAACACTCAGAACAATTAGAACATTTAGAACACTCAGAACATTTAGGAACACTCAGAACACTCAGAACATCTAGAACACTCAGAACAATTAGAACATTTAGAACACTCAGAACATTTAGAACACTCAGAACATTTAGAACACTCAGAACATTTAGAACACTCAGAACAATTAGAACATTTAGAACACTCAGAACATTTAGAATACTCAGAACAATTAGAACATTTAGAACACTCAGAACATTTAGAACTCTAAACATTTAGAACACTCAGAACATTTAGAACACTCAAAACAATTAGAACATTTAGAACACTCAGAACATTTAGAACACTCAGAACAATTAGAACATTTAGAACACTCAGAACATTTAGAACACTCAGAACAATTAGAACATGTAGAACACTCAGAACATTTAGAACACTCAGAACAATTAGAACATTTAGAACACTCAGAACATTTAGAATACTCAGAACAATTAGAACATTTAGAACACTCAGAACATTTAGAACACTCAGAACATTTAGAACACTCAGAACAAATAGAACATTTAGAACACTCAGAACATTTAGAACACTCAGAACACTCAGAACATTTAGAACACTCAGAACATTTAGAACACTCAGAACACTCAGAACATTTAGAACACTCAGAACAATTAGAACATTTAGAACACTCAGAACAATTAGAACATTTAGAACACTCAGAACATTTAGAACACTCAGAACATTTAGAACACTCAGAACACTCAGAACATTTAGAACACTCAGAACAATTAGAACATTTAGAACACTCAGAACAATTAGAACATTTAGAACACTCAGAACATTTAGAACACTCAGAACAATTAGAACATTTAGAACACTCAGAACATTTAGAACACTCAGAACATTTAGAACACTCAGAACAATTAGAATATTTAGAACACTCAGAACATTTAGAACACTCAGAACATTTAGAACACTCAGAACAATTAGAACATTTAGAACACTCAGAACAATTAGAACACTCAGAACACTCAGAACATTTAGAACATTTAGAACACTCAGAACATTTAGAACATTTAGAACAATTAGAACATTTAGAACACTCAGAACACTCAGAACATTTAGAACACTCAGAAAATTAGGACATTTAGAACACTCAGAACACTCAGAACATTTAGAACACTCAGAACAATTAGAACATTTAGAACACTCAGAACATTTAGAACACTCAGAACATTTAGAACACTCAGAACATTTAGAACATTTAGAACACTCAGAACATTTAGAACACTCAGAACACTCAGAATATTTAGAACACTCAGAACAATTAGAACATTTAGAACACTCAGAACATTTAGAACACTCAGAACAATTAGAACATTTAGAACACTCAGAACATTTAGAACACTCAGAACATTTAGAACACTCAGAACATTTAGAACATTTAGAACACTCAGAACATTTAGAACACTCAGAACACTCAGAACATTTAGAACACTCAGAACAATTAGAACATTTAGAACACTCAGAACAATTAGAACACTCAGAACACTCAGAACATTTAGAACATTTAGAACACTCAGAACATTTAGAACATTTAGAACACTCAGAACATTTAGAACACTCAGAACATTTAGAACACTCAGAACATTTAGAACACTCAGAACAATTAGAACATTTAGAACACTCAGAACATTTAGAACACTCAGAACAATTAGAACATTTAGAACACTCAGAACATTTAGAACACTCAGAACATTTAGAACACTCAGAACAATTAGAACATTTAGAACAATCAGAACATTTAGAACACTCAGAACACTCAGAACATTTAGAACACTCTGAACATTTAGAACACTCAGAACACTCAGAACATTTAGAATATTCAAAACATTTAGAACACTCAGAACAATTAGAACATTTAGAACACTCAGAACATTTAGAACACTCAGAACAATTAGAACATTTAGAACACTCAGAACATTTAGAACACTCAGAACATTTAGAACATTTAGAACACTCAGAACATTTAGAACACTCAGAACAATTAGAACATTTAGAACACTCAGAACAATTAGAACACTCAGAACACTCAAAATATTTAGAACATTTAGAACACTCAGAACATTTAGAACATTTAGAACACTCAGAACATTTAGAACACTCAGAACATTTAGAACACTCAGAACATTTAGAACATTTAGAACACTCAGAACATTTAGAACACTCAGAACACTCAGAACATTTAGAACACTCAGAACAAATAGAACATTTAGAACACTCAGAACATTTAGAACACTCAGAACAATTAGAACATTTAGAACACTCAGAACATTTAGAACACTCAGAACATTTAGAACACTCAGAACAATTAGAACATTTAGAACACTCAGAACATTTAGAACACTCAAAACAATTAGAACATTTAGAACACTCAGAACATTTAGAACACTCAGAACATTTAGAACACTCAGAACATTTAGAACTCTAAACATTTAGAACATTTAGAACACTCAGAACATTTAGAACACTCAAAACAATTAGAACATTTAGAACACTCAAAACAATTAGAACATTTAGATCACTCAGAACATTTAGAACACTCAGAACATTTAGAACACTCAGAACAATTAGAACATTTAGAACACTCAGAACATTTAGAACACTCAGAACAATTAGAACATTTAGAACACTCAGAACATTTAGAACACTCAGAACATTTAGAACACTCAGAACAATTAGAACATTTAGAACACTCAGAACATTTAGAACACTCAGAACAATTAGAACATTTAGAACACTCAGAACATTTAGAACACTCAGAACAATTAGAACATTTAGAACACTCAGAACAATTAGAACATTTAGAACACTCAGAACATTTAGAACACTCAGAACAATTAGAACATTTAGAACACTTGGAACATTTAGAACACTCAGAACATTTTAAACACTCAGAACAATTAGAACATTTAGAACACTCAGAACATTTAGAACACTCAGAACAATTAGAACATTTCGAACACTCAGAACATTTAGAACACTCAGAACATTTAGAACACTCAGAACAATTAGAACATTTAGAACACTCAGAACAATTAGAACATTTAGAACACTCAGAACATTTAGAACACTCAGAACATTTAGAACATTTAGAACACTCAGAACATTTAGAACACTCAGAACAATTAGAACATTTAGAACACTCAGAACATTTAGAACACTCAGAACATTTAGAACACTCAGAACAATTAGAACATTTAGAACACTCAGAACAATTAGAACATTTAGAACACTCAGAACATTTAGAACACTCAGAACAATTAGAACATTTAGAACACTCAGAACATTTAGAACACTCAGAACACTCAGAACATTTAGAACACTCAGAACAATTAGAACATTTAGAACACTCAGAACATTTAGAACACTCAGAACATTTAGAACACTCAGAACAATTAGAACATTTAGAACACTCAGAACATTTAGAACACTCAGAACATTTAGAACACTCAGAACAATTAGAACATTTAGAACACTCAGAACATTTAGAACACTCAGAACATTTAGAACACTCAGAACAATTAGAACATTTAGAACACTCAGAACATTTAGAACACTCAGAACACTCAGAACATTTAGAACACTCAGAACAATTAGAACATTTAGAACACTCGGAACATTTAGAACACTCAGAACATTTAGAACACTCAGAACATTTAGAACATTTAGAACACTCAGAACATTTAGAACACTCAGAACAATTAGAACATTTAGAACACTCAGAACAATTAGAACACTCAGAACACTCAGAACATTTAGAACATTTAGAACACTCAGAACATTTAGAACATTTAGAACATTCAGAACATTTAGAACACTCAGAACATTTAGAACATTTAGAACACTCAGAACATTTAGAACACTCAGAACACTCAGAACATTTAGAACACTCAGAACAATTAGAACATTTAGAACACTCAGAACAATTAGAACATTTAGAACACTCAGAACATTTAGAACACTCAGAACATTTAGAACACTCAGAACAATTAGAACATTTAGAACACTCAGAACATTTAGAACACTCAAAACAATTAGAACATTTAGAACACTCAGAACATTTAGAACACTCAGAACATTTAGAACTCTAAACATTTAGAACATTTAGAACACTCAGAACATTTAGAACACTCAAAACAATTAGAACATTTAGAACACTCAAAACAATTAGAACATTTAGAACACTCAGAACATTTAGAACACTCAGAACATTTAGAACACTCAGAACAATTAGAACATTTAGAACACTCAGAACATTTAGAACACTCAGAACAATTAGAACATTTAGAACACTCAGAACATTTAGAACACTCAGAACACTCAGAACATTTAGAACACTCAGAACAATTAGAACATTTAGAACACTCAGAACATTTAGAACACTCAGAACATTTAGAACATTTAGAACACTCAGAACATTTAGAACACTCAGAACAATTAGAACATTTAGAACACTCAGAACATTTAGAACACTCAGAACATTTAGAACACTCAGAACAATTAGAACATTTAGAACACTCAGAACATTTAGAACACTCAAAACAATTAGAACATTTAGAACACTCAGAACATTTAGAACACTCAGAACATTTAGAACTCTAAAGTTTTAGAACATTTAGAACACTCAGAACATTTAGAACATTTAGAACACTCAGAACATTTAGAACACTCAGAACATTTAGAACACTCAGAACAATTAGAACATTTAGAACACTCAGAACATTTAGAACACTCAGAACAATTAGAACATTTAGAACACTCAGAACAATTAGAACATTTAGAACACTCAGAACATTTAGAACACTCAGAACAATTAGAACATTTAGAACACTCAGAACATTTAGAACACTGAGAACAATTAGAACATTTAGAACACTCAGAACATTTAGAACACTCAGAACATTTAGAACACTCAGAACAATTAAAACATTTAGAACACTCAGAACATTTAGAACACTCAGAACAATTAGAACATTTAGAACATTCAGAACATTTAGAACACTCAGAACATTTAGAACATTTAGAACACTCAGAACAATTAGAACATTTAGAACACTCAGAACATTTAGAACACTCAGAACAATTAGAACATTTAGAACAATCAGAACATTTAGAACACTCAGAACAATTAGAACATTTAGAACACTCAGAACATTTAGAACACTCAGAACATTTAGAACACTCAGAACAATTAGAACATTTAGAACACTCAGAACATTTAGAACACTCAGAACAATTAGAACATTTAGAACACTCAGAACATTTAGAACACTCAGAACAATTAGAACATTTAGAACACTCAGAACAATTAGAACATTTAGAACACTCAGAACATTTAGAACACTCAGAACATTTAGAACTCTAAACATTTAGAACACTCAGAACATTTAGAACACTCAAAACAATTAGAACCTTTAGAACACTCAAAACAATTAGAACATTTAGAACACTCAGAGCATTTAGAACACTCAGGACATTTAGAACACTCAGAACAATTAGAACATTTAGAACACTCAGAACATTTAGAACACTCAGAACAATTAGAACATTTAGAACACTCAGAAAATTTAGAACACTCAGAACAATTAGAACATTTAGAACACTCAGAACATTTAGAACACTCAGAACATTTAGAACACTCAGAACAATTAGAACAATTAGAACATTTAGAACACTCAGAACATTTAGAACACTCAGAACAATTAGAACATTTAGAACACTCAGAACATTTAGAACACTCAGAACAATTAGAACATTTAGAACACTCAGAACATTTAGAACATTTAGAACACTCAGAACATTTAGAACACTCAGAACAATTAGAACATTTAGAACACTCAGAACATTTAGAACACTCAGAACATTTAGAACACTCAGAACAATTAGAACATTTAGAACACTCAGAACATTTAGAACACTCAGAACACTCAGAACATTTAGAACACTCAGAACATTTAGAACACTCAGAACACTCAGAACATTTAGAACACTCAGAACATTTAGAACACGCAGAATAATTAGAACATTTAGAACACTCAAAACATTTAGAACACTCAGAACATTTAGAACACTCAGAACAATTAGAACATTTAGAACACTCAGAACATTTAGAACACTCAGAACATTTAGAACACTCAGAACAATTAGAACATTTAGTACACTCAGAACATTTAGAACACTCAGAACATTTAGAACATTTAGAACACTCAGAACATTTAGAACACTCAGAACAATTAGAACATTTAGAACACTCAGAACATTTAGAACACTCAGAACATTTAGAACACTCAGAACAATTAGAACATTTAGAACACTCAGAACATTTAGAACACTCAGAACACATAGAACATTTAGAACACTCAGAACATTTAGAACACTCAGAACACTCAGAACATTTAGAACACTCAGAACATTTAGAACACGCAGAATAATTAGAACATTTAGAACACTCAGAACATTTAGAACACTCAGAACATTTAGAACACTCAGAACAATTAGAACATTTAGAACACTCAGAACATTTAGAACACTCAGAACATTTAGAACACTCAGAACAATTAGAATATTTAGTACACTCAGAACATTTAGAACACTCAGAACATTTAGAACATTTAGAACACTCAGAACATTTAGAACACTCAGAACAATTAGAACATTTAGAACACTCAGAACATTTAGAACAATCAGAACATTTAGAACACTCAGAACAATTAGAACATTTAGAACACTCAGAACATTTAGAACACTCAGAACACTCAGAACATTTAGAACACTCAGAACATTTAGAACACTCAGAACACTCAGAACATTTAGAACACTCAGAACAATTAGAACATTTAGAACACTCAGAACAATTAGAACATTTAGAACACTCAGAACATTTAGAACATTCAGAACAATTAGAACATTTAGAACACTCAGAACATTTAGAACACTCAGAACATTTAGAACACTCAGAACAATTAGAACATTTAGAACACTCAGAACATTTAGAACACTCAGAACATTTAGAACACTCAGAACAATTAGAACATTTAGAACACTCAGAACATTTAGAACACTCAGAACATTTAGAACATTTAGAACACTCAGAACACTCAGAACATTTAGAACACTCAGAACATTTAGAACACTCAGAACACTCAGAACATTTCGAACACTCAGAACATTTCGAACACTCAGAACACTCAGAACATTTAGAACACTCTGAACAATTAGAACATTTAGAACACTCAGAACATTTAGAACACTCAGAACAATTAGAACATTTAGAACACTCAGAACATTTAGAACACTCAGAACATTTAGAACACTCAGAACAATTAGAACATTTAGAACACTCAGAACATTTAGAACACTCAGAACACTCAGAACATCTAGAACACTCAGAACAATTAGAACATTTAGAACACTCAGAACATTTAGAACACTCAGAACATTTAGAACACTCAGAACATTTAGAACACTCAGAACAATTAGAACATTTAGAACACTCAGAACATTTAGAATACTCAGAACAATTAGAACATTTAGAACACTCAGAACATTTAGAACTCTAAACATTTAGAACACTCAGAACATTTAGAACACTCAAAACAATTAGAACATTTAGAACACTCAGAACATTTAGAACACTCAGAACAATTAGAACATTTAGAACACTCAGAACATTTAGAACACTCAGAACAATTAGAACATGTAGAACACTCAGAACATTTAGAACACTCAGAACAATTAGAACATTTAGAACACTCAGAACATTTAGAATACTCAGAACAATTAGAACATTTAGAACACTCAGAACATTTAGAACACTCAGAACATTTAGAACACTCAGAACAAATAGAACATTTAGAACACTCAGAACATTTAGAACACTCAGAACACTCAGAACATTTAGAACACTCAGAACATTTAGAACACTCAGAACACTCAGAACATTTAGAACACTCAGAACAATTAGAACATTTAGAACACTCAGAACAATTAGAACATTTAGAACACTCAGAACATTTAGAACACTCAGAACAATTAGAACATTTAGAACACTCAGAACATTTAGAACACTCAGAACATTTAGAACACTCAGAACAATTAGAATATTTAGAACACTCAGAACATTTAGAACACTCAGAACATTTAGAACACTCAGAACAATTAGAACATTTAGAACACTCAGAACAATTAGAACACTCAGAACACTCAGAACATTTAGAACATTTAGAACACTCAGAACATTTAGAACATTTAGAACAATTAGAACATTTAGAACACTCAGAACACTCAGAACATTTAGAACACTCAGAAAATTAGGACATTTAGAACACTCAGAACACTCAGAACATTTAGAACACTCAGAACAATTAGAACATTTAGAACACTCAGAACATTTAGAACACTCAGAACATTTAGAACACTCAGAACATTTAGAACATTTAGAACACTCAGAACATTTAGAACACTCAGAACACTCAGAATATTTAGAACACTCAGAACAATTAGAACATTTAGAACACTCAGAACATTTAGAACACTCAGAACAATTAGAACATTTAGAACACTCAGAACATTTAGAACACTCAGAACATTTAGAACACTCAGAACATTTAGAACATTTAGAACACTCAGAACATTTAGAACACTCAGAACACTCAGAACATTTAGAACACTCAGAACAATTAGAACATTTAGAACACTCAGAACAATTAGAACACTCAGAACACTCAGAACATTTAGAACATTTAGAACACTCAGAACATTTAGAACATTTAGAACACTCAGAACATTTAGAACACTCAGAACATTTAGAACACTCAGAACATTTAGAACACTCAGAACAATTAGAACATTTAGAACACTCAGAACATTTAGAACACTCAGAACAATTAGAACATTTAGAACACTCAGAACATTTAGAACACTCAGAACATTTAGAACACTCAGAACAATTAGAACATTTAGAACAATCAGAACATTTAGAACACTCAGAACACTCAGAACATTTAGAACACTCTGAACATTTAGAACACTCAGAACACTCAGAACATTTAGAATATTCAAAACATTTAGAACACTCAGAACAATTAGAACATTTAGAACACTCAGAACATTTAGAACACTCAGAACAATTAGAACATTTAGAACACTCAGAACATTTAGAACACTCAGAACATTTAGAACATTTAGAACACTCAGAACATTTAGAACACTCAGAACAATTAGAACATTTAGAACACTCAGAACATTTAGAACACTCAGAACATTTAGAACACTCAGAACAATTAGAACATTTAGAACACTCAGAACATTTAGAACACTCAGAACAATCAGAACATTTAGAACACTCAGAACAATTAGAACATTTAGAACACTCAGAACATTTAGAGCACTCAGAACATTTAGAACACTCAGAACATTTAGAACATTTAGAACACTCAGAACATTTAGAACACTCAGAACACTCAGAACATTTAGAACACTCAGAACAATTAGAACATTTAGAACACTCAGAACAATTAGAACACTCAGAACACTCAGAACATTTAGAACATTTAGAACACTCAGAACATTTAGAACATTTAGAACACTCAGAACATTTAGAACACTCAGAACATTTAGAACATTTAGAACACTCAGAAAATTTAGAACACTCAGAACACTCAGAACATTTAGAACACTCAGAACAATTAGAACATTTAGAACACTCAGAACATTTAGAACACTCAAAACAATTAGAACATTTAGAACACTCAGAACATTTAGAACACTCAGAACATTTAGAACTCTAAACATTTAGAACATTTAGAACACTCAGAACATTTAGAACACTCAAAACAATTAGAACATTTAGAACACTCAAAACAATTAGAACATTTAGAACACTCAGAACATTTAGAACACTCAGAACATTTAGAACACTCAGAACAATTAGAACATTTAGAACACTCAGAACATTTAGAACACTCAGAACAATTAGAACATTTAGAACACTCAGAACACTCAGAACATTTAGAACACTCTGAACATTTAGAACACTCAGAACACTCAGAACATTTAGAATATTCAGAACATTTAGAACACTCAGAACAATTAGAACATTTAGAACACTCAGAACATTTAGAACACTCAGAACATTTAGAACACTCAGAACAATTAGAACATTTAGAACACTCAGAACATTTAGAACACTCAGAACATTTAGAACATTTAGAACACTCAGAACATTTAGAACACTCAGAACAATTAGAACATTTAGAACACTCAGAACATTTAGAACACTCAGAACATTTAGAACACTCAGAACACTCAGAACATTTAGAACACTCAGAACAATTAGAACATTTAGAACACTCAGAACATTTAGAACACTCAGAACATTTAGAACATTTAGAACACTCAGAACATTTAGAACACTCAGAACAATTAGAACATTTAGAACACTCAGAACATTTAGAACACTCAGAACATTTAGAACACTCAGAACAATTAGAACATTTAGAACACTCAGAACATTTAGAACACTCAGAACAATCAGAACATTTAGAACACTCAGAACAATTAGAACATTTAGAACACTCAGAACATTTAGAGCACTCAGAACATTTAGAACACTCAGAACATTTAGAACATTTAGAACACTCAGAACATTTAGAACACTCAGAACACTCAGAACATTTAGAACACTCAGAACAATTAGAACATTTAGAACACTCAGAACAATTAGAACACTCAGAACACTCAGAACATTTAGAACATTTAGAACACTCAGAACATTTAGAACATTTAGAACACTCAGAACATTTAGAACACTCAGAACATTTAGAACATTTAGAACACTCAGAAAATTTAGAACACTCAGAACACTCAGAACATTTAGAACACTCAGAACAATTAGAACATTTAGAACACTCAGAACATTTAGAACACTCAAAACAATTAGAACATTTAGAACACTCAGAACATTTAGAACACTCAGAACATTTAGAACTCTAAACATTTAGAACATTTAGAACACTCAGAACATTTAGAACACTCAAAACAATTAGAACATTTAGAACACTCAAAACAATTAGAACATTTAGAACACTCAGAACATTTAGAACACTCAGAACATTTAGAACACTCAGAACAATTAGAACATTTAGAACACTCAGAACATTTAGAACACTCAGAACAATTAGAACATTTAGAACACTCAGAACACTCAGAACATTTAGAACACTCTGAACATTTAGAACACTCAGAACACTCAGAACATTTAGAATATTCAGAACATTTAGAACACTCAGAACAATTAGAACATTTAGAACACTCAGAACATTTAGAACACTCAGAACATTTAGAACACTCAGAACAATTAGAACATTTAGAACACTCAGAACATTTAGAACACTCAAAACAATTAGAACATTTAGAACACTCAGAACATTTAGAACACTCAGAACAATTAGAACATTTAGAACACTCAGAACATTTAGAACACTCAGAACAATTAGAACATGTAGAACACTCAGAACATTTAGAACACTCAGAACAATTAGAACATTTAGAACACTCAGAACATTTAGAATACTCAGAACAATTAGAACATTTAGAACACTCAGAACATTTAGAACACTCAGAACATTTAGAACACTCAGAACAAATAGAACATTTAGAACACTCAGAACATTTAGAACACTCAGAACACTCAGAACATTTAGAACACTCAGAACATTTAGAACACTCAGAACACTCAGAACATTTAGAACACTCAGAACAATTAGAACATTTAGAACACTCAGAACAATTAGAACATTTAGAACACTCAGAACATTTAGAACACTCAGAACAATTAGAACATTTAGAACACTCAGAACATTTAGAACACTCAGAACATTTAGAACACTCAGAACAATTAGAATATTTAGAACACTCAGAACATTTAGAACACTCAGAACATTTAGAACACTCAGAACAATTAGAACATTTAGAACACTCAGAACAATTAGAACACTCAGAACACTCAGAACATTTAGAACATTTAGAACACTCAGAACATTTAGAACATTTAGAACAATTAGAACATTTAGAACACTCAGAACACTCAGAACATTTAGAACACTCAGAAAATTAGGACATTTAGAACACTCAGAACACTCAGAACATTTAGAACACTCAGAACAATTAGAACATTTAGAACACTCAGAACATTTAGAACACTCAGAACATTTAGAACACTCAGAACATTTAGAACATTTAGAACACTCAGAACATTTAGAACACTCAGAACACTCAGAATATTTAGAACACTCAGAACAATTAGAACATTTAGAACACTCAGAACATTTAGAACACTCAGAACAATTAGAACATTTAGAACACTCAGAACATTTAGAACACTCAGAACATTTAGAACACTCAGAACATTTAGAACATTTAGAACACTCAGAACATTTAGAACACTCAGAACACTCAGAACATTTAGAACACTCAGAACAATTAGAACATTTAGAACACTCAGAACAATTAGAACACTCAGAACACTCAGAACATTTAGAACATTTAGAACACTCAGAACATTTAGAACATTTAGAACACTCAGAACATTTAGAACACTCAGAACATTTAGAACACTCAGAACATTTAGAACACTCAGAACAATTAGAACATTTAGAACACTCAGAACATTTAGAACACTCAGAACAATTAGAACATTTAGAACACTCAGAACATTTAGAACACTCAGAACATTTAGAACACTCAGAACAATTAGAACATTTAGAACAATCAGAACATTTAGAACACTCAGAACACTCAGAACATTTAGAACACTCTGAACATTTAGAACACTCAGAACACTCAGAACATTTAGAATATTCAAAACATTTAGAACACTCAGAACAATTAGAACATTTAGAACACTCAGAACATTTAGAACACTCAGAACAATTAGAACATTTAGAACACTCAGAACATTTAGAACACTCAGAACATTTAGAACATTTAGAACACTCAGAACATTTAGAACACTCAGAACAATTAGAACATTTAGAACACTCAGAACATTTAGAACACTCAGAACATTTAGAACACTCAGAACAATTAGAACATTTAGAACACTCAGAACATTTAGAACACTCAGAACAATCAGAACATTTAGAACACTCAGAACAATTAGAACATTTAGAACACTCAGAACATTTAGAGCACTCAGAACATTTAGAACACTCAGAACATTTAGAACATTTAGAACACTCAGAACATTTAGAACACTCAGAACACTCAGAACATTTAGAACACTCAGAACAATTAGAACATTTAGAACACTCAGAACAATTAGAACACTCAGAACACTCAGAACATTTAGAACATTTAGAACACTCAGAACATTTAGAACATTTAGAACACTCAGAACATTTAGAACACTCAGAACATTTAGAACATTTAGAACACTCAGAAAATTTAGAACACTCAGAACACTCAGAACATTTAGAACACTCAGAACAATTAGAACATTTAGAACACTCAGAACATTTAGAACACTCAAAACAATTAGAACATTTAGAACACTCAGAACATTTAGAACACTCAGAACATTTAGAACTCTAAACATTTAGAACATTTAGAACACTCAGAACATTTAGAACACTCAAAACAATTAGAACATTTAGAACACTCAAAACAATTAGAACATTTAGAACACTCAGAACATTTAGAACACTCAGAACATTTAGAACACTCAGAACAATTAGAACATTTAGAACACTCAGAACATTTAGAACACTCAGAACAATTAGAACATTTAGAACACTCAGAACACTCAGAACATTTAGAACACTCTGAACATTTAGAACACTCAGAACACTCAGAACATTTAGAATATTCAGAACATTTAGAACACTCAGAACAATTAGAACATTTAGAACACTCAGAACATTTAGAACACTCAGAACATTTAGAACACTCAGAACAATTAGAACATTTAGAACACTCAGAACATTTAGAACACTCAGAACATTTAGAACATTTAGAACACTCAGAACATTTAGAACACTCAGAACAATTAGAACATTTAGAACACTCAGAACATTTAGAACACTCAGAACATTTAGAACACTCAGAACAATTAGAACATTTAGAACACTCTGAACATTTAGAACACTCAGAACACTCAGAACATTTAGAACACTCAGAACAATTAGAACATTTAGAACACTCAGAACATTTAGAGCACTCAGAACATTTAGAACACTCAGAACATTTAGAACATTTAGAACACTCAGAACATTTAGAACACTCAGAACACTCAGAACATTTAGAACACTCAGAACAATTAGAACATTTAGAACACTCAGAACATTTAGAACATTTAGAACACTCAGAACATTTAGAACACTCAGAACATTTAGAACATTTAGAACACTCAGAACATTTAGAACACTCAGAACACTCAGAACATTTAGAACACTCAGAACAATTAGAACATTTAGAACACTCAGAACATTTAGAACACTCAGAACAATTAGAACATTTAGAACACTCAGAACATTTAGAACACTCAGAACATTTAGAACACTCAGAACAATTAGAACATTTAGAACACTCAGAACATTTAGAACACTCAAAACAATTAGAACATTTAGAACACTCAGAACATTTAGAACACTCAGAACATTTAGAACTCTAAACATTTAGAACATTTAGAACACTCAGAACATTTAGAACACTCAAAACAATTAGAACATTTAGAACACTCAAAACAATTAGAACATTTAGAACACTCAGAACATTTAGAACACTCAGAACATTTAGAACACTCAGAACAATTAGAACATTTAGAACACTCAGAACAATTAGAACATTTAGAACACTCAGAACATTTAGAACACTCAGAACAATTAGAACATTTAGAACACTCAGAACATTTAGAACACTCAGAACATTTAGAACACTCAGAACAATTAGAATATTTAGAACACTCAGAACATTTAGAACACTCAGAACATTTAGAACACTCAGAACAATTAGAACATTTAGAACACTCAGAACAATTAGAACACTCAGAACATTTAGAACATTTAGAACACTCAGAACATTTAGAACATTTAGAACATTTTGAACAATTAGAACATTTAGAACACTCAGAACACTCAGAACATTTAGAACACTCAGAAAAATTAGGACATTTAGAACACTCAGAACACTCAGAACATTTAGAACACTCAGAACAATTAGAACATTTAGAACACTCAGAACATTTAGAACACTCAGAACATTTAGAACACTCAGAACATTTAGAACATTTAGAACACTCAGAACATTTAGAACACTCAGAACACTCAGAATATTTAGAACACTCAGAACAATTAGAACATTTAGAACACTCAGAACATTTAGAACACTCAGAACATTTAGAACACTCAGAACACTCAGAACATTTAGAACACTCAGAACAATTAGAACATTTAGAACACTCAGAACATTTAGAACACTCAGAACATTTAGAACACTCAGAACATTTAGAACATTTAGAACACTCAGAACATTTAGAACACTCAGAACACTCAGAACATTTAGAACACTCAGAACAATTAGAACATTTAGAACACTCAGAACAATTAGAACACTCAGAACACTCAGAACATTTAGAACATTTAGAACACTAAGAATATTTAGAACATTTAGAACACTCAGAACATTTAGAACACTCAGAACATTTAGAACACTCAGAACATTTAGAACACTCAGAACAATTAGAATATTTAGAACACTCAGAACATTTAGAACACTCAGAACATTTAGAACACTCAGAACAATTAGAACATTTAGAACACTCAGAACAATTAGAACACTCAGAACACTCAGAACATTTAGAACATTTAGAACACTCAGAACATTTAGAACATTTAGAACAATTAGAACATTTAGAACACTCAGAACACTCAGAACATTTAGAACACTCAGAAAATTAGGACATTTAGAACACTCAGAACACTCAGAACATTTAGAACACTCAGAACAATTAGAACATTTAGAACACTCAGAACATTTAGAACACTCAGAACATTTAGAACACTCAGAACATTTAGAACATTTAGAACACTCAGAACATTTAGAACACTCAGAACACTCAGAATATTTAGAACACTCAGAACAATTAGAACATTTAGAACACTCAGAACATTTAGAACACTCAGAACAATTAGAACATTTAGAACACTCAGAACATTTAGAACACTCAGAACATTTAGAACACTCAGAACATTTAGAACATTTAGAACACTCAGAACATTTAGAACACTCAGAACACTCAGAACATTTAGAACACTCAGAACAATTAGAACATTTAGAACACTCAGAACAATTAGAACACTCAGAACACTCAGAACATTTAGAACATTTAGAACACTCAGAACATTTAGAACATTTAGAACACTCAGAACACTCAGAACATTTAGAATATTCAAAACATTTAGAACACTCAGAACAATTAGAACATTTAGAACACTCAGAACATTTAGAACACTCAGAACATTTAGAACACTCAGAACAATTAGAACATTTAGAACACTCAGAACATTTAGAACACTCAGAACATTTAGAACACTCAGAACATTTAGAACACTCAGAACAATTAGAACATTTAGAACACTCAGAACATTTAGAACACTCAGAACAATTAGAACATTTAGAACACTCAGAACATTTAGAACACTCAGAACACTCAGAACATTTAGAACACTCAGAACAATTAGAACATTTAGAACACTCAGAACATTTAGAGCACTCAGAACATTTAGAACACTCAGAACATTTAGAACATTTAGAACACTCAGAACATTTAGAACACTCAGAACACTCAGAACATTTAGAACACTCAGAACAATTAGAACATTTAGAACACTCAGAACAATTAGAACACTCAGAACACTCAGAACATTTAGAACATTTAGAACACTCAGAACATTTAGAACATTTAGAACACTCAGAACATTTAGAACACTCAGAACATTTAGAACATTTAGAACACTCAGAACATTTAGAACACTCAGAACACTCAGAACATTTAGAACACTCAGAACAATTAGAACATTTAGAACACTCAGAACATTTAGAACACTCAGAACAATTAGAACATTTAGAACACTCAGAACATTTAAAACACTCAGAACATTTAGAACAATCAGAACAATTAGAACATTTAGAACACTCAGAACATTTAGAACACTCAGAACATTTAGAACTCTAAACATTTAGAACATTTAGAACACTCAGAACATTTAGAACACTCAAAACAATTAGAACATTTAGAACACTCAAAACAATTAGAACATTTAGAACACTCAGAACATTTAGAACACTCAGAACATTTAGAACACTCAGAACAATTAGAACATTTAGAACACTCAGAACATTTAGAACACTCAGAACAATTAGAACATTTAGAACACTCAGAACACTCAGAACATTTAGAACACTCTGAACATTTAGAACACTCAGAACACTCAGAACATTTAGAATATTCAGAACATTTAGAACACTCAGAACAATTAGAACATTTAGAACACTCAGAACATTTAGAACACTCAGAACATTTAGAACACTCAGAACAATTAGAACATTTAGAACACTCAGAACATTTAGAACACTCAGAACATTTAGAACATTTAGAACACTCAGAACATTTAGAACACTCAGAACAATTAGAACATTTAGAACACTCAGAACATTTAGAACACTCAGAACATTTAGAACACTCAGAACAATTAGAACATTTAGAACACTCAGAACATTTAGAACACTCAAAACAATTAGAACATTTAGAACACTCAGAACATTTAGAACTCTAAACATTTAGAACATTTAGAACACTCAGAACATTTAGAACACTCAAAACAATTAGAACATTTAGAACACTCAAACAATTAGAACATTTAGAACACTCAGAACATTTAGAACACTCAGAACATTTAGAACACTCAGAACAATTAGAACATTTAGAACACTCAGAACATTTAGAACACTCAGAACAATTAGAACATTTAGAACACTCAGAACACTCAGAACATTTAGAACACTCTGAACATTTAGAACACTCAGAACACTCAGAACATTTAGAATATTCAGAACATTTAGAACACTCAGAACAATTAGAACATTTAGAACACTCAGAACATTTAGAACACTCAGAACATTTAGAACACTCAGAACAATTAGAACATTTAGAACACTCAGAACATTTAGAACACTCAGAACATTTAGAACATTTAGAACACTCAGAACATTTAGAACACTCAGAACAATTAGAACATTTAGAACACTCAGAACATTTAGAACACTCAGAACATTTAGAACACTCAGAACAATTAGAACATTTAGAACACTCAGAACATTTAGAACACTCAAAACAATTAGAACATTTAGAACACTCAGAACATTTAGAACACTCAGAACATTTAGAACTCTAAACATTTAGAACATTTAGAACACTCAGAACATTTAGAACACTCAAAACAATTAGAACATTTAGAACACTCAAAACAATTAGAACATTTAGAACACTCAGAACATTTAGAACACTCAGAACATTTAGAACACTCAGAACAATTAGAACATTTAGAACACTCAGAACAATTAGAACATTTAGAACACTCAGAACATTTAGAACACTCAGAACAATTAGAACATTTAGAACACTCAGAACATTTAGAACACTCAGAACATTTAGAACACTCAGAACAATTAGAATATTTAGAACACTCAGAACATTTAGAACACTCAGAACATTTAGAACACTCAGAACAATTAGAACATTTAGAACACTCAGAACAATTAGAACACTCAGAACATTTAGAACATTTAGAACACTCAGAACATTTAGAACATTTAGAACAATTAGAACATTTAGAACACTCAGAACACTCAGAACATTTAGAACACTCAGAAAAATTAGGACATTTAGAACATTTAGAACACTCAGAACATTTAGAACACTCAGAACATTTAGAACACTCAGAACAATTAGAACATTTAGAACACTCAGAACATTTAGAACACTCAAAACAATTAGAACATTTAGAACACTCAGAACATTTAGAACACTCAGAACATTTAGAACTCTAAACATTTAGAACATTTAGAACACTCAGAACATTTAGAACACTCAAAACAATTAGAACATTTAGAACACTCAAAACAATTAGAACATTTAGAACACTCAGAACATTTAGAACACTCAGAACATTTAGAACACTCAGAACAATTAGAACATTTAGAACACTCAGAACAATTAGAACATTTAGAACACTCAGAACATTTAGAACACTCAGAACAATTAGAACATTTAGAACACTCAGAACATTTAGAACACTCAGAACATTTAGAACACTCAGAACAATTAGAATATTTAGAACACTCAGAACATTTAGAACACTCAGAACATTTAGAACACTCAGAACAATTAGAACATTTAGAACACTCAGAACAATTAGAACACTCAGAACATTTAGAACATTTAGAACACTCAGAACATTTAGAACATTTAGAACAATTAGAACATTTAGAACACTCAGAACACTCAGAACATTTAGAACACTCAGAAAAATTAGGACATTTAGAACACTCAGAACACTCAGAACATTTAGAACACTCAGAACAATTAGAACATTTAGAACACTCAGAACATTTAGAACACTCAGAACATTTAGAACACTCAGAACATTTAGAACATTTAGAACACTCAGAACATTTAGAACACTCAGAACACTCAGAATATTTAGAACACTCAGAACAATTAGAACATTTAGAACACTCAGAACATTTAGAACACTCAGAACATTTAGAACACTCAGAACAATTAGAACATTTAGAACACTCGGAACATTTAGAACACTCAGAACACTCAGAACATTTAGAACACTCAGAACAATTAGAACATTTAGAACACTCAGAACATTTAGAACACTCAGAACATTTAGAACACTCAGAACATTTAGAACATTTAGAACACTCAGAACATTTAGAACACTCAGAACACTCAGAACATTTAGAACACTCAGAACAATTAGAACATTTAGAACACTCAGAACAATTAGAACACTCAGAACACTCAGAACATTTAGAACGTTTAGAACACTCAGAATATTTAGAACATTTAGAACACTCAGAACATTTAGAACACTCAGAACATTTAGAACACTCAGAACATTTAGAACACTCAGAACAATTAGAACATTTAGAACACTCAGAACATTTAGAACACTCAGAACAATTAGAACATTTAAAACACTCAGAACACTCAGAACATTTAGAACACTCTGAACATTTAGAACACTCAGAACACTCAGAACATTTAGAATATTCAGAACATTTAGAACACTCAGAACAATTAGAACATTTAGAACACTCAGAACATTTAGAACACTCAGAACATTTAGAACACTCAGAACAATTAGAACATTTAGAACACTCAGAACATTTAGAACACTCAGAACATTTAGAACATTTAGAACACTCAGAACATTTAGAACACTCAGAACAATTAGAACATTTAGAACACTCAGAACATTTAGAACACTCAGAACATTTAGAACACTCAGAACAATTAGAACATTTAGAACACTCAGAACATTTAGAACACTCAGAACACTCAGAACATTTAGAACACTCAGAACAATTAGAACATTTAGAACACTCAGAACATTTAGAGCACTCAGAACATTTAGAACACTCAGAACATTTAGAAAATTTAGAACACTCAGAACATTTAGAACACTCAGAACACTCAGAACATTTAGAACACTCAGAACAATTAGAACATTTAGAACACTCAGAACAATTAGAACACTCAGAACACTCAGAGAACACTCAGAACATTTAGAACACTCAGAACAATTAGAACATTTAGAACACTCAGAACAATTAGAACACTCAGAACACTCAGAACATTTAGAACGTTTAGAACACTCAGAATATTTAGAACATTTAGAACACTCAGAACATTTAGAACACTCAGAACATTTAGAACACTCAGAACATTTAGAACACTCAGAACAATTAGAACATTTAGAACACTCAGAACATTTAGAACACTCAGAACAATTAGAACATTTAAAACACTCAGAACACTCAGAACATTTAGAACACTCTGAACATTTAGAACACTCAGAACACTCAGAACATTTAGAATATTCAGAACATTTAGAACACTCAGAACAATTAGAACATTTAGAACACTCAGAACATTTAGAACACTCAGAACATTTAGAACACTCAGAACAATTAGAACATTTAGAACACTCAGAACATTTAGAACACTCAGAACATTTAGAACATTTAGAACACTCAGAACATTTAGAACACTCAGAACAATTAGAACATTTAGAACACTCAGAACATTTAGAACACTCAGAACATTTAGAACACTCAGAACAATTAGAACATTTAGAACACTCAGAACATTTAGAACACTCAGAACACTCAGAACATTTAGAACACTCAGAACAATTAGAACATTTAGAACACTCAGAACATTTAGAGCACTCAGAACATTTAGAACACTCAGAACATTTAGAAAATTTAGAACACTCAGAACATTTAGAACACTCAGAACACTCAGAACATTTAGAACACTCAGAACAATTAGAACATTTAGAACACTCAGAACAATTAGAACACTCAGAACACTCAGAGAACACTCAGAACATTTAGAACACTCAGAACAATTAGAACATTTAGAACACTCAGAACATTTAGAACACTCAGAACATTTAGAACATTTAGAACACTCAGAACATTTAGAACACTCAGAACAATTAGAACATTTAGAACACTCAGAACATTTAGAACACTCAGAACATTTAGAACATTTAGAACACTCAGAACATTTAGAACACTCAGAACAATTAGAACATTTAGAACACTCAGAACATTTAGAACACTCAGAACATTTAGAACACTCAGAACAATTAGAACATTTAGAACACTCAGAACATTTAGAACACTCAGAACACTCAGAACATTTAGAACACTCAGAACAATTAGAACATTTAGAACACTCAGAACATTTAGAGCACTCAGAACATTTAGAACACTCAGAACATTTAGAACATTTAGAACACTCAGACATTTAGAACACTCAGAACACTCAGAACATTTAGAACACTCAGAACATTAGAACATTTAGAACACTCAGAACAATTAGAACACTCAGAACACTCAGAGAACACTCAGAACATTTAGAACACTCAGAACAATTAGAACATTTAGAACACTCAGAACATTTAGAACATTTAGAACACTCAGAACATTTAGAACATTTAGAACACTCAGAACATTTAGAACACTCAGAACAATTAGAACATTTAGAACACTCAGAACATTAGAACACTCAGAACATTTAGAACACTCTAAACATTTAGAACATTTAGAACACTCAGAACATTTAGAACACTCAGAAACAATTAGAACATTTAGAACACTCAAAACAATTAGAACATTTAGAACACTCAGAACATTTAGAACACTCAGAACATTTAGAACACTCAGAACAATTAGAACATTTAGAACACTCAGAACATTTAGAACACTCAGAACAATTAGAACATTTAGAACACTCAGAACACTCAGAACATTTAGAACACTCTGAACATTTAGAACACTCAGAACACTCAGAACATTTAGAATATTCAGAACATTTAGAACACTCAGAACAATTAGAACATTTAGAACACTCAGAACATTTAGAACACTCAGAACATTAGAACACTCAGAACAATTAGAACATTTAGAACACTCAGAACATTTAGAACACTCAGAACATTTAGAACATTTAGAACACTCAGAACATTTAGAACACTCAGAACAATTAGAACATTTAGAACACTCAGAACATTTAGAACACTCAGAACATTTAGAACACTCAGAACAATTAGAACATTTAGAACACTCAGAACATTTAGAACACTCAGAACACTCAGAACATTTAGAACACTCAGAACAATTAGAACATTTAGAACACTCAGAACATTTAGAGCACTCAGAACATTTAGAACACTCAGAACATTTAGAACATTTAGAACACTCAGAACATTTAGAACACTCAGAACACTCAGAACATTTAGAACACTCAGAACAATTAGAACATTTAGAACACTCAGAACAATTAGAACACTCAGAACACTCAGAACATTAGAACATTTAGAACACTCAGAACATTTAGAACATTAGAACACTCAGAACATTTAGAACACTCAGAACATTTAGAACATTTAGAACACTCAGAACATTTAGAACACTCAGAACACTTAGAACATTTAGAACACTCAGAACAATTAGAACATTTAGAACACTCAGAACATTTAGAACACTCAGAACAATTAGAACATTTAGAACACTCAGAACATTTAGAACACTCAGAACATTTAGAACACTCAGAACAATTAGAACATTTAGAACACTCAGAACATTTAGAACACTCAGAAACAATTAGAACATTTAGAACACTCAGAACATTTAGAACACTCAGAACATTTAGAACTCTAAACATTTAGAACATTTAGAACACTCAGAACATTTAGAACACTCAAAACAATTAGAACATTTAGAACACTCAAACAATTAGAACATTTAGAACACTCAGAACATTTAGAACACTCAGAACATTTAGAACACTCAGAACAATTAGAACATTTAGAACACTCAGAACAATTAGAACATTTAGAACACTCAGAACATTTAGAACACTCAGAACAATTAGAACATTTAGAACACTCAGAACATTTAGAACACTCAGAACATTTAGAACACTCAGAACAATTAGAACATTTAGAACACTCAGAACATTTAGAACACTCAGAACATTTAGAACACTCAGAACAATTAGAACATTTAGAACACTCAGAACATTAGAACACTCAGAACACTCAGAACATTTAGAACATTAGAACAATTAGAACATTTAGAACACTCAGAACACTCAGAACATTTAGAACACTCAGAAAATTAGACATTTAGAACACTCAGAACATTCAGAACATTTAGAACACTCAGAACAATTAGAACATTTAGAACACTCAGAACATTTAGAACACTCAGAACATTTAGAACACTCAGAACATTTAGAACATTTAGAACACTCAGAACATTTAGAACACTCAGAACACTCAGAATTTAGAACACTCAGAACAATTAGAACATTTAGAACACTCAGAACATTTAGAACACTCAGAACAATTAGAACATTTAGAACACTCAGAACATTTAGAACACTCAGAACATTTAGAACACTCAGAACAATTAGAACATTTAGAACACTCAGAACATTTAGAACACTCAGAACACTCAGAACATTTAGAACACTCAGAACAATTAGAACATTTAGAACACTCAGAACATTTAGAACACTCAGAACATTTAGAACACTCAGAACATTTAGAACATTTAGAACACTCAGAACATTTAGAACACTCAGAACACTCAGAACATTAGAACACTCAGAACAATTAGAACATTTAGAACACTCAGAACAATTAGAACACTCAGAACACTCAGAACATTTAGAACATTTAGAACACTCAGAACATTTAGAACATTTAGAACACTCAGAACATTTAGAACACTCAGAACATTTAGAACACTCAGAACATTTAGAACACTCAGAACAATTAGAACATTTAGAACACTCAGAACATTTAGAACACTCAGAACAATTAGAACATTTAGAACACTCAGAACATTTAGAACACTCAGAACATTTAGAACACTCAGAACAATTAGAACATTTAGAACAATCAGAACATTTAGAACACTCAGAACACTCAGAACATTAGAACACTCAGAACATTTAGAACTCTAAACATTTAGAACATTTAGAACACTCAGAACATTTAGAACACTCAAAACAATTAGAACATTTAGAACACTCAAAACAATTAGAACATTTAGAACACTCAGAACATTTAGAACACTCAGAACATTTAGAACACTCAGAACAATTAGAACATTTAGAAAACTCAGAACATTTAGAACACTCAGAACAATTAGAACATTTAGAACACTCAGAACACTCAGAACATTTAGAACACTCTGAACATTTAGAACACTCAGAACACTCAGAACATTTAGAATATTCAGAACATTTAGAACACTCAGAACAATTAGAACATTTAGAACACTCAGAACATTTAGAACACTCAGAACATTTAGAACACTCAGAACAATTAGAACATTTAGAACACTCAGAACATTTAGAACACTCAGAACATTTAGAACATTTAGAACACTCAGAACATTTAGAACACTCAGAACAATTAGAACATTTAGAACACTCAGAACATTTAGAACACTCAGAACATTTAGAACACTCAGAACAATTAGAACATTTAGAACACTCAGAACATTTAGAACACTCAGAACACTCAGAACATTTAGAACACTCAGAACAATTAGAACATTTAGAACACTCAGAACATTTAGAGCACTCAGAACATTTAGAACACTCAGAACATTTAGAACATTTAGAACACTCAGAACATTTAGAACACTCAGAACACTCAGAACATTTAGAACACTCAGAACAATTAGAACATTTAGAACACTCAGAACAATTAGAACACTCAGAACACTCAGAACATTAGAACATTTAGAACACTCAGAACATTTAGAACATTTAGAACACTCAGAACATTTAGAACACTCAGAACATTTAGAACATTTAGAACACTCAGAACATTTAGAACACTCAGAACACTTAGAACATTTAGAACACTCAGAACAATTAGAACATTAGAACACTCAGAACATTTAGAACACTCAGAACAATTAGAACATTTAGAACACTCAGAACATTTAGAACACTCAGAACATTTAGAACACTCAGAACAATTAGAACATTTAGAACACTCAGAACATTTAGAACACTCAGAAACAATTAGAACATTTAGAACACTCAGAACATTTAGAACACTCAGAACATTTAGAACTCTAACATTTAGAACATTTAGAACACTCAGAACATTTAGAACACTCAAAACAATTAGAATATTTAGAACACTCAAGAACAATTAGAACATTTAGAACACTCAGAACATTTAGAACACTCAGAACATTTAGAACACTCAGAACAATTAGAACATTTAGAACACTCAGAACAATTAGAACATTTAGAACACTCAGAACATTTAGAACACTCAGAACAATTAGAACATTTAGAACACTCAGAACATTTAGAACACTCAGAACATTTAGAACACTCAGAACAATTAGAACATTTAGAACACTCAGAACATTTAGAACACTCAGAACATTTAGAACACTCAGAACAATTAGAACATTTAGAACACTCAGAACATTTAGAACACTCAGAACACTCAGAACATTTAGAACACTCAGAACAATTAGAACATTTAGAACACTCTAGAACACTCAGAACACTCAGAACATTTAGAACACTCAGAAAAATTAGACATTTAGAACACTCAGAACATTCAGAACATTTAGAACACTCAGAACAATTAGAACATTTAGAACACTCAGAACATTTAGAACACTCAGAACATTTAGAACACTCAGAACATTTAGAACATTTAGAACACTCAGAACATTTAGAACACTCAGAACACTCAGAACATTTAGAACACTCAGAACAATTAGAACATTTAGAACACTCAGAACATTTAGAACACTCAGAACAATTAGAACATTTAGAACACTCAGAACATTTAGAACACTCAGAACATTTAGAACACTCAGAACAATTAGAACATTTAGAACACTCAGAACATTTAGAACACTCAGAACACTCAGAACATTTAGAACACTCAGAACAATTAGAACATTTAGAACACTCAGAACATTTAGAACACTCAGAACATTAGAACACTCAGAACAATTAGAACATTTAGAACACTCAGAACATTTAGAACACTCAGAACACTCAGAACATTTAGAACACTCAGAACAATTAGAACATTTAGAACACTCAGAACATTTAGAACACTCAGAACACTCAGAACATTTAGAACAATTAGAACACTCAGAACACTTAGAACATTTAGAACACTCAGAACATTTAGAACACTCAGAACATTTAGAACACTCAGAACATTTAGAACACTCAGAACAATTAGAACATTTAGAACACTCAGAACATTTAGAACACTCAGAACAATTAGAACATTTAGAACACTCAGAACATTTAGAACACTCAGAACATTTAGAACACTCAGAACAATTAGAACATTTAGAACACTCAGAACATTTAGAACACTCAGAACACTCAGAACATTTAGAACACTCAGAACATTTAGAACACTCAGAACACTTCAGAACATTTAGAACACTCAGAACATTTAGAACACTCAGAACAATTAGAACATTTAGAACACTCAGAACATTTAGAACACTCAGAACATTTAGAACACTCAGAACAATTAGAACATTTAGAACACTCAGAACATTTAGAACACTCAGAACAATTAGAACATTTAGAACACTCAGAACATTTAGAACACTCAGAACAATTAGAACATTTAGAACACTCAGAACATTTAGAACACTCAGAACATTTAGAACACTCAGACATTAGAACATTTAGAACACTCAGAACATTTAGAACACTCAGAACACTAGAACATTTAGAACACTCAGAACAATTAGAACATTTAGAACACTCAGAACATTTAGAACACTCAGACATTAGAACACTCAGAACATTTAGAACATTTAGAACACTCAGAACATTTAGAACACTCAGAACACTCAGAACATTTAGAACACTCAGAACAATTAGAACATTTAGAACACTCAGAACATTTAGAACACTCAGAACACTCAGAACATTTAGAACATTTAGAACACTCAGAACATTTAGAACACTCTTAGAACACTCAGAACATTTAGAACACTCAGAACAATTAGAACATTTAGAACACTCAGAACATTTAGAACACTCAGAACACTCAGAACATTTAGAACACTCAGAACAATTAGAACATTTAGAACACTCAGAACATTTAGAACACTCAGAACATTTAGAACATTTAGAACACTCAGAACATTTAGAACACTCAGAACATTTAGAACACTCAGAACAATTAGAACATTAGAACACTCAGAACATTTAGAACACTCAGAACACTCAGAACATTTAGAACACTCAGAACAATTAGAACATTTAGAA
>NW_028161825.1:0-2500 GCF_964263955.1 Coregonus lavaretus
TCACAGACACACAGACACATAGACACACACACACACACACACACACAAACGTGCACATTAGTATGCACAAATTCACACACACAGAGACACGGGGCTCTTGCACACGCACACACAAACACACATTTTTCACACACACTCCCCATCTCCATGCATTTTCCCACAGTTGTCCCTAAATCCCATCCCTCTACTATCCCTTCCCCTTTCTCCCAGGGTACTTTCTGCCAAGCAGGTTTTCCAAAAACTGATCCTTATCTGCCTGTCAGACAGACTCCGAAGCTCAACCGAGTGTGAAACCTGGAAGTAAAAACTCTCCGGGTAGCATTCATAAAGGCCGCCCTGTGAGTGAGCTCCTCAATCCCTCATCGCCCGCCTGAACACACGTTTTCACACAATTCGTAATCGGATTAGTTGTCGGATTATAACACTCTCATATCTAAACGAAACCGACAATTTACTCAACACACAGCCGTTGTTTGCCACCAGGTTGTCGGCCTTCCGCTGTTCTGTGGGAAAGGTGAGCTGTGTAAAAAAGACCTTCAGAACAAGATGACAAGGAGGTGTGAGATATGGAGACACAGACAACTTCACCGTTCCTTCCTCCTCTCTTTCTCTATCTCTCGGTCCCTCCCTCGTCCATTGTGAGGGGATGACATCAATCACTCCACTATCACTTCACTCAGTTGGTTAAATATTGCAGGTACAAAGCTGTTGATAAATAGTTGCTGTAATCTGCCGGCCCCAAGAACGAATGACCGCCGGGATCGTTCACCTGAACATATGGGTTGCGTCTCAAATGGCACCCTATTTCCTGAAACACCCTATGGGCCCTGGTCCTCAAGAGTGCACTATATAGGGAATAGGGTGCAATTTGGGACGTGAACATGAACACAGTAAGGTGCACAGTGTCATTTCCAGGTGATTTACACCTGGCTAAAGGTAAAGAGAAATTCCACCTCTCTTTCCTCAGTTTCTTTACCCTAGAGTATCTCTACCATCTCTCTACCATCTCTCTACCATCTCTCTACCCTATCTTTACCCTACAGTATCTCTACCATCTCTCTACCATCTCTCTACCATCTCTCTACCATCTCTCTACCCTATCTTTACCCTACAGTATCTCTACCATATCTTTACCCTACAGTATCCCTACCATCTCTCTACCCTATTTTACCCTACGGTATCTCTACCATCTCTCTACTCTATCTTTACCCTACAGTATCCCTACCAGGGCGACAGGTAGCTTAGTGGGTAAGAGCGTTGTGCCAGTAACCGAAAGGTCGCTGGTTCTAATCCCCGAGCTGACTAGGTGAAAAATCTGTCGATGTGCCCTTGAGCAAGGCACTTAACCCTAATTGCTCCTGTAAGTCGCTCTGGATAAGAGCGTCTGCTAAAAATGACAAAAAAATAAAAAATAAAAAAATCTCTTTACCCTACAGTATCCCTACCATCTCTTTACCCTACAGTATCTCTACCATCTCTTTACCCTACAGTATCTCTACCATCTCTCTACCCTATCTTTACCCTACATTATCTCTACCATCTCGCTACCCTATCGTTACCCTACAGTATCTCTACCATCTCTCTACCATCTCTCTACCCTATCTTTACCCTAGAGTATCTCTACCATCTCTCTACCCTATCTTTACCCTACAGTATCTCTACCATCTCTCTACCCTATCTTTACCCTACAGTATCTCTACCATCTCTCTACCCTATCTTTACCCTACAGTATCCCTACCATCCCTCTACCCTATCTTTACCCTATCTCTACCATCTCTCTCCTATCTACCATCTCTCTACCCTATCTTTATACTATCTCTTCCATCTCTCTACCATCTATCTACCATCTATCTACCATCTATCTACCTCTCTACCAATCTCAATTCCACCTTTCCACCTGGCATAAAGAGTTTGTCTATCTCTTCCTCCATTCTGTCTCTAATCGTCCTCCATTCTGTCTCTTATCTTCCTCCATTCTGTCTCTTATCTTCCTCCATTCCTTCTCTTACATTCCTCCATTCTGTCTCTTATCTTCTCCCATTCTGTCTCTTATCTTCCTCCATTCTGTCTCTTATCTTCCTCCATTCTGTCTCTAATTTTCCTCCATTCTGTCTCTTATCTTCCTCCATTCTGTCTCTAATCTTCCGCCATTCTGTCTCTTATCTTCCTCCATTCTGTCTCTAATCGTCCTCCATTCTGTCTCTTATCTTCCTCCATTCTGTCTCTTATCTTCCTCCATTCTGTCTCTTATCTTCCCCCATTCTGTTTTATCTCGTCCTCCATTATGTCTCTTATCTTCCTCCATTCTGTCTCTAATCTTTCTCCATTCTGTCTCTTATCTTCCTCCATTCTGCCTCTTATCTTCGTCTATTCTGTCTATCTCGTCCTCCATTCTGTCTCTTATCTTCCTCCATTCTGTCTCTAATCGTCCTCCATTCTGTCTCTTATCGTCCCCCATTCTGTCTATCTCGTCCTCCATTCTGTCTCTTATCTTCCTCCA
>NW_028161825.1:7500-88743 GCF_964263955.1 Coregonus lavaretus
AGGGCTGTAAGTAAGCATTTCACGGTAATGTCTACACCTGTTGTATTCGGCGCATGTGGCAAATAAAATTTGATTTGATTTAATTTGAATTCGGTAGACTATTTGGTTTTTACAAATAACCATTAAAATACTCAAATAAAAGTACTTGTTTGGGGCTGTGTATTAGAAAATACTCAAATACACAGAAAACGTATTTTGAATACCAGATACTCAAATAGACATGCATTTGAACCCAGGTCTGCATTCAATCAATCAATCAATTTAATTTTATATAGCCCTTCTTACATCAGCTAATATCTCGAAGTGCTGTACAGACACCCAGCCTAAAACCCCAAACAGCTAGTAATGCAGGTGTAGAAGCACGGTGGCTAGGAAAAACTCCCTAGAAAGGCGAAAACCTAGGAAGAAACCTAGAGAGGAACCAGGCTATGAGGGGTGGCCAGTCCTCTTCTGGCTGTGCCGGGTGGAGATTATAACAGAACCATGCCAAGATGTTCAAAAATGTTCATAAGTGACAAGCATGGTCAAATAATAATCAGGAATAAATCTCAGTTGGCTTTTCATAGCCGATCATTAAGAGTTGAAAACAGCATTGCTTATAAAAGGTTTGCTTTGTGATGTCGAAGTAAACAACCCCAAATCACTGGTAATGTACAGTTCGCGAACGATTCATTCTTTTTGAACAACTATTTTTACTGACTCCAGAGTCATGATTTGTTTTTCTGAATGACATGTTCATTTTAGTAGATCGTTCGTTTGACCTACTGGCCACAATGAATTATACAGCAGGATTAACCTCTACGGGATCGGTGTCCCGTATACGGGATGGTTGAGCTAACGTGCACTAATGTGATTACCATGATTGTTGTAAGTAACTGCAAACTTTCCAGGACGTAGACATGTCTTATATGGGCAGAAAGCTGAAATTCTTGTTAATCTAACTGCACTGTACAATTTACAGTAGCTATTACAGTGAAAAAAGACCATGCTATTGTTTGAGGAGAGTGCACAACAACAACAAAAACGTATCACGCCAACTGGTTTGATACATTCACCAACAACTGTCTGTCATGTATGTACACAGGCAGAATAGATCATGCTGCAGAGAGATGAAAAATATATGTTTAGAACTGAGAATTGATCACATGGTGCAAGAATGAATGCAATGAATTGATTCTTGAATGTTATGACACTGTAGAACCAAAACATACACACAGTCTCTCCTCAACAAACTCAGGAACGAATCGTTTGTGGTGCTGCAGTTCGCAAACGATATGGTGCTTATCACCCTCACCGCAGTCAAGCAACACATTCCGCCAAGAGTCGTTCACAATATTGTCCGGTTGCGGCCACAACTAGACCTAATTTGAAATGTACCAATAAATAACCATATTTGTGTGCTTACACGTAGCAATCAACAAATGTACATTGTTTAAAGAATGCTTTTACAAGTCTCAGTCACAAATGACAGCTTAGTTTCAGTCATGTTTCAGTCATGTCTTTGGTGACCATTGTGTAGGTCAAACAAAAACACCCTAATGATTGGTTGACAATAGAGGCTCCCACAATGCAGGTGATGGCTGCAGGATGAAGCTGGGGAAGAACAACTACAGAAAGTTCATGACTTTTGATCACATGATTTTTGTCCATGCAGTTGGCATGCAGGTGGAAGTTGGAGAAAAACATTCCCCTGAACACAACACGCTTTGAAAGGCGGTGACCAACGATGGCAAAAGTGACATGACAAAAGTGATCAGCTATAATGTGCCCATTGAGATGGGCACGATGCAGTCTTTGCTCTCACACAGTCACTGTGCATGTGCACGGGTGCGCCACACGCTGCTACAACGTGGTAGCTACGGGACCAAAACCGCAGAGAAGTTTAGCCTCACACTTCAGCGCTCCTGGTTGTTGCGGAAATTGACCCACACTACTCCTGTTTACTTCGTGCATCTACAGTAAGTCTACCTTTAAACCTAACCTAATCTATACCCTGACCCATCCCCTTATGCATTACTGCCCCACAGTGGCAGGAAGTGACATCAAAAACACACAAACTATACAACAAGTAAATGGCTCCTAGGCTACTTCCTGTCCCTAACACTAAAACTAAAACTGACACTAAATAATATAACAACATTTAAATGTTTTTATTAAACTTAAACTAAATAAAAACGAGTAAAGTTTAGTCTGAAAACTAACTGAATTTCAAATAAACGTATTAAAACAAATAGAAAGGACGCATGGCTCTCGACCTTCGCCTCTCCTGAGTCCGTACGGGAGTTGCAGCGATGGGACAAGACTGTAACTACCAATTGGATACCACGAAATAGGGGAGAAAAAGGGGTAAAAAGTACCAAAAAAAAACAAACAAAAAAAACGAATATAATAACACAAAACTATAATAACCTTCGCCTGCAGGACATGTTTAGTTGATGGTGATGTCAAGAAAGCAGAGCAGCGCTTTATCACGGACAGACCTCTCTCCATCTTAGCTACCATTGCATCAATATGTTGTGACCATGTCAGTTTACAATCTAGGTTACACCAAGCAGTTTAGTCTCCTCAACTTGTTCATTTGCCACATTATTCATTAAAAGTTTTAGATTAGGTTTAGGGTTGCTTTTAATTTTTGATATATTTAGGACAAGCTTAGTCCCCCTTTTGCCCCCAGAACAGCCTCAATCTGTCGGGGCATGGACTACAAGGTGTCGAAAGAGTTCCACAGGGATGCTGTCCATGTTGACTCCAATGCTTCCCATAGTTATGTCAAGTTGGCTGGATGTCCTTTGGGTGGTGGACCATTCTTTATACACATAGGAAACTGTAGAGCATGAAAAACCCAGCAGTGTTGCTGTTCTTGACACACTCAAACCGGTACGCCTGGCACCTACTACCATACCCTGTTCAAAGGCACTTCAATATTTTGTCTTGCCCATTCAACTTCTGAATGGCACACATACACAATCCATGTCTCAATTGTCTCAAGGCTTCAAAATCCTTCATTAACCTGTCTCCTCCCCTTCATCTACACTGATTGAAGTGGATTTAACAGGTGACATCAATAAGGGATCATAGATTTCACCTGGATTCACCTGGTCAGTCTATGTAATAAATAGTTTTGTACACTCAGTGTATAATGTTGAGTCATCAGCATACAGCAGACACACAGGCTTTACTCAGTGCTAGTGGTAGGTCATTAGTAAGGTGCCAAGACAGCTACCTTGAGGTATGCCAAACTCTACCTGGTTTACGTTAGAGAGGCTTCCATTAAAGAACACCCTCTGTGTTCTGTTAGATGGGTAACTCTCAATCCACGATAAAGCAGGGGATGTAAAGCCATAACACACGTTTTTTCAGCAGCAGACTATAATCGATGTCAAAAGCTGCACTGAAGTCTAACAAAACAGCTCCCACAATCTTCTTGTTACCAATTTCTTTCAGCCAATCATCATCTGTTTGTGTTAGTGCCGTACATGTTGAGTGCCCATCCCTATAAGCGTGCTGAAAGTTAATTTGTTTACTGTAAAATAGCATTGTATCTGGTCAAACACCATTTCTTCCAAGAGTTTAGTAAGGGTCGGTAGCAGGCTGGTTGGTCGGCTGTTTGAACCATTAAAGTGTGCTGTGGCATTCGTGCTCGACTAAGGGACTTGATAATCCAAAAAAGCATTTGTTACCCCAGGACACTTGAACAGGTGACTATCCAGGAAAATAAAGAAAAATACAGTCATTACATAGCGAATTATACTTTATGTGGCTCCGATGTATTCTGGCAATGCTGGCACAGATACAGGTATCGGCTACGGTGCTAGTGCTGCTATGTAAATCAAGGCTATTTTGTTAGTGCCACTATGTTAAATCAATCATATCCAGGCTAGCACAGTCTATAGGAGCTGAATGGACCTGCATGAGAGCGCGCATTCCTATCACACTTTCTCTCACCTGCAGTGTGGTGAATCTACTCTCATGACACACACACACACACAGAGAGAGGACGAGATGTACAATTCATAATGTCTCGCCAGGACCTGCAACCTGAGGAAAGTTCTTAGGAAAACTAATAAATGGAACAACATTACCCCATGACCACAATTGGTGGTGTGATACATGTGGTCCGGTGATATTTACATTTTTACATTTTAGTCATTTAGCAGACGCTCTTATCCAGAGCGACTTACAGTTAGTGAATTCATATTTTTTTTATACTGGCCCCCCGTGGGAATCGAACCCACAACCCTGGCATTGCAAACGCCATGCTCTATCAACTGAGCTACATCCCTGCCGGCCATTCCCTCCCCTACCCTGGGCCAATTGTGCGTCGCCCATGAGTCTCCCGGTCGCGGCCGGCTGCGACAGAGCCTGGATTCAAACCAGGATCTCTAGTGGCACAGTTAGCACTGCGATGCAGTGCCTTAGACCACTGCGCCACTCAGGAGCCCCTATATACTATGATATACTGGTACATGGTGGTGTGTCAGAGACAGAGGTATTGCCATACACAGTACCTTGTTGAAGAGACAGAGGTATTGACAGCTGTCACTACTTCCTGTGAGTTCTTAGCTCTGCATATCTGAGATTCCGGGTGGCAGGAATATGGCGGCAGGTAGCCTAGCGGTTAGCGTGTTAGGCCAGTAAGCGAAAGGTTGCTGGTTTGAATATCCGATCAGAAAAGGTGAAAAATCTGTTGATGTGCCCTTGAGCAAGGCACTTAACCTTAATTTGATCCAGGGGCGACGTACTACTATGGCTGACCCTGTAAAACAACACATTTCACTGCACCTATCCGGTGTACACAAATGTATTCCCTAACAGCAGCACATGGGAGTATTTTCAAACCTCTTTTCTGCTTTGGGAGAAACCAAAGTATTGCTAAATGTAAACCACTATTAAGAAAGAGGTTGTGAGAGAATGAGTGGTGACACGTTATGACACACACACAATGACCCACCCAGCTCCACACACACACTACGACCCACCCAGCTCCACACACACACTACGACCCACCCAGCTCCGCACACACACTATGACCCACCCAGCTCCACACACACACTACGACCCACCAAGCTCCACACACACACTACGACTCACCCAGCTCCACACACACACTAAGACTCGCCCACACACACACTAAGACCCCCCACCTCCACACACACACACACACACACACACACACACACACACACACACACACACACACACACACACACACACACACAAACACACACACACTAAGACCCCCCAAACAAACACACTAAGACCCCCCCACAAACACACTAAGACCCCCCCACACACACTAAGACCCCCCCCACCTCCACACACACACACACACACACACACACAATAAGACCCCCCCCACACACACTAAGACCCCCCCCACACACACTAAGAACCCCCCCCACACACACTAAGACCCCCCTCCCACACACACACTAAGACCCCCCCCCCACACACACTAAGACCCCCCCCACACACACACTAAGACCCCCCCACACACATATTAAGACCCCCCCCCACACACACACTAAGACCCCCCCACACACACACACACACTAAGACCCCCCCACACACACACACTAAGACCCTCCCACACACACACTAAGACCAATCTCCCACACACACACTAAGACCCCCCCCCCCCACACACACTAAGACCCCCCTCCCACACACACACTAAGACCCCCCCCCCCACACACACTAAGACCCCCCCACACACATATTAAGACCCCCCCCACACACACACTAAGACCCCCCCCCACACACACACACTAAGACCCTCCCACACACACACTAAGACCCCCCCCCCCCACACACACACTAAGACCCCCCCACACACACACACACACTAAGACCCCCCCACACACACACACACACTAAGATCCCCCCCACACACACACACACTAAGACCCCACCACACACGCACTAAGACCCCACACACACACACACTGTAGGATTCTTGTGAGGTATTCATCATTATTATTATTATTTATTTGTGGGTATTTAAAAAAGTACTTTTGCCGGTTAAATAATAATAATATGCCATTTAGCACACGCTTTTATCCAAAGCGACTTACAGTCATGCATGCATACATTTTTACGTATGGGTGGTCCCGGGGATTGAACCCACTACCCTGGCGTTATAAGCGCCATGCTCTACCAATTGAGCTACAGAGGTTACTTTGCATTAGTTTTGTATGTCTCTACTACTAAACCTTGGAATGTAAATATGACTATCTTCACGCACATTCTCTTTTGTGTTTTGGAATTCCTTTAACTTATCTTTAGTCATAAGGACTTAGCGGTAAATATAGTAAATGCTGACATATAATAACATGTTGTTATATATAGAGGCAAGTAAAAGTTGCGTGAACTGCTTCAAACTGCCTTTCGTGCCTGTCGGAAGGTAACTCCCAGCCGTTCAGTTGGTTAAAATCAAGGAGCACCTATTTTTGTGCCCATGCCTGAGTGACAGCGTAACCTTTCATCCCTGACCTTTACTCAGCGCGACCCCTACACCCTAATAATGGAGACAGGAAGGTATTAGGGGGGAGCGCAGGGGTGTAGGGGTGAAGGGTCAAGCCTAAAATGATGTGTTGTGGATCAGACTACAGAGAAGGGGGAATTCTACCCGGCAACAGAGACAATGAGGCTTCAGTTTATTGGTCTGTAATTAGGGAGCTGATTACTCAATAATTGTTGCCATGATGATGGAGTGCGGATGACCTTTACATATTTATGTATGTGTGTTTGTGGCGGGGCTGGGGGCTGTAGCGTGCGTGCCTGCCTGACTTCCTGCCTGTGTGTTTGCTTCGCCATGTATCAACCACTCTTCATCCCAAGAATTGTGAGTGTGAGTGCATTCATCCCTGTATCAACATACTGTTGCCATCACACACTACAGTGAAAACAATAGATGAGACCTTATGAGACCCCAGCCCATTGAGCCCTGTCATACACCCAGCTGGGTGAAGACTGGTAGGGTTCCAGGGTCGGGGAAAGGGGGTGACTGGAGGGTCACTGGGCACACCGGTGGGTCCCAAGCTCTGTTTGGGGTGTAGGGTCCCGTTGGAGTTCCGTGTGTATTAGTTGGTAGAGCATGGCACTTGCAACGCCAGAGTTGTGGGTTCGATTGCCATGGGGGAGCAGTATGAAAAAATACAAAAAATGTGTGCACTCAATAATACACCTTTCAAACCAACATGGTTTTCACCAACTTTTTGCTGACTTTTCTTTATATCTGAAAGCCTGTACTTGTATTTCCTCCAACCGACCTAGTCATGATTGCGGTAATATATTTAAAAGTCTCGCCAACCCCTCAGTATAAGCGTCACTTTTCATCATACCGTCTTTGGCACGCATTAAAACATGAACATTCTATTGTTGTTGTCCGACATCAAACTTGTCTATGTCCTCATTATGAAAAAGTATAAACACAAAAATGTCAGTCTGTATGATATGGCAGTAGCCTGGTCCAACAGTCTATATGACATCACAGTAGCCTGGTCCAACAGTCTATATGACATCACAGTAGCCTGGTCCAACAGTCTATATGACATCACAGTAGCCTGGTCCAACAGTCTGTATTACATCTCAGTAGCCTGGTCTAACAGTCTATATGACATCACAGTAGCCTGGTCCAACAGTCTATATGACATCACAGTAGCCTGGTCCAACAGTCTGCAAGACATCACAGTAGCCTGGTCCAACAGTCTATATGACATCACAGTAGCCTGGTCCAACAGTCTGTATTACATCTCAGTAGCCTGGTCTAACAGTCTATATGACATCACAGTAGCCTGGTCCAACAGTCTGTATGACATCACAGTAGCCTGGTCCAACAGTCTGCAAGACATCACAGTAGCCTGGTCCAACAGTCTGTATGACATCACAGTAGCCTGGTCCAACAGTCTGTATGACATCACAGTAGCCTGGTCCAACAGTCTGTATGACATCACTGTAGCCAAAGTCAAGGATCGGTAGGATAGTCAGTTTTACGAGGGCATGTTTGGCAGCATAAGTGAAGGAGGCTTTGTTGCGAAATAGGAAGGAATATGTAAATATAGCAAGCCAGCCAGGCAACTAAAAGCAACTTTGTAGATACCGTTTTGTTGCTAACGTTAGCTAGCTTGGTACCTATGCTATCTAGCTGGTTAGCCAGCTAATATAATGCTGTTAGCTAGCCCAGATAACTTACATGGCTACCACCACACATACAGTGCCTTCAGAAAGTATTCACACCACTTTACTTTTTCCACATTTTGTTGTGTTACAGCCTGAATTTAAAATGGATTACATTTAGATTTTGTGTCACTGGCCTACACAAAATACCCCAGAATGTCAAAGTGGAATTATGTTTTTTGACATTTTTACAAATGAATTACAAATGAAAAGCTGAAATGTCTTGAGTCAATAAGTATTCAACCCCTTTGTTATGGCAAGCCTAAATAAGTTTAGGAGTAAAAATGTGCTTAACAAGTCACATAATACGTTTTATGGACTCACTCTGTGTGTAATAATAGTGTTTAACATGATTTTTGAATCTCTACCCCACACATACTATTATCTGTAAGGTCCCTTAGTCTGGCGGGGAATTTTAAACACAGATTCAACCATAAAGACCGGGGAGGTTTTCCAATGCCTCGCAGAAATGGGCACCTACTGGTAGATGGGTAGAAATACAAAAAGCAGTCATTGAATATCCCTTTAAGCATGATAAAGTTCTTAATTACACTTAAAATTATGTATCAATACACCCAGTCACTACAAATATACATGCGTCCTTCCTAACTCAGTTGCCTGAGAGGAAGGAAACCACTCAGGGATTTCAGTTACATAGCTTAATGGCTGTGATAGGAGAAAACTGCGGATGGGTCAACAACATTGTAGTTACTCCACAAGACTAACCTAAATGTCAGAGTGAAAAGAAGGAAGCCTGTAAAGAATACAAATATTCCAAAACATTAATTCTGTTTGCAATAAAGTAAAACTGCTAAAATATTAGCAAAGACATTTACTTTATGTTCTGAATACAAAATGTTATTTTTGGGGCAAATCCAATACAACACATCACTGAGTACCACTCTTTATATTTTCAAGCATAGTGGTGGCTGCATCATGTTATGAGTATGCTTGTCATTGGCAAGGACTAGGACGTTTTTTAGGATAAAAATAAACAGCGTAGAGCTAAGCACAGGCAAAATCCTAGAGGAAAACCTGGGTGTTTCTAACCAAGACAACATTGAATGTTCCTGAGTGGCTTAGTTACAGTTTTGATTTAAATCGGCTTGAAAAGCTGTGGCAAGATTTGAAAATGGCTGTCTAGCAATGATCAACAACCAACTTGACAGAACTTAAAGAATTTTACAAATAATTATGTGCAAATATTGTACAATCCAGGTGTGCAAAGCTCTTAGAGACTTACCCAGAAAGACACACAGCTGTAATTGCTGCCAAAGGTGATTCTAACATGTATTGACTCAGAGTTGTGAATACTTATGTAAGTGAGATATTTCTGTATTTCATTTTCAATCAATTTGCAAGAATGTTTAAAAACATGTTTTCACTTGGTCATTATGGGATATAGTGTGTAGATGGGTGAGAAAATAACGGCATCGGCTATCATCATAAGGTGGTGGTTATTCATGTAGCTAACTAGCTAACTTAGCTGCAAGAATAGCTTGCTAATGTTAGCATGCTAGACAACTAAACAATAAGATAGCTTGCTACAGTGGCTTGCGAAAGTATTCACCCCCCTTTGCATTTTTCCTATTTTGTTGCCTTACAACCTGGGGGGGGGGGGGGGGGGGGGGGTTGTATCATTTGATTTACACAACATGCCTACCACTTTGAAGATGCAAAATGTTTTTTTATTGTGAAAAAAACAAGAAATAAGACAAAAAACAGAAAACTTGAGCGTGCATTACTATTCCCCCCCCCCCACCCCCCAAAGTCAATACTTTGTAGAGCCACCTTTTGCAGCAATTACAGATGCAAGTCTCTTGGGGTATGTCTCTATAATTTGGCACATCTAGCCACTGGGATCTTTACCCATTCTTCAAGGCAAAACTGCTCCAGCTCCTTCAAGTTGGATGGGTTCCGCTGGTGTACAGCAATCTCTAAATCATACCACAGATTCTCAATTTGATTGAGGTCTGGGCTTTACTAGGCCATTCCAATATATTTAAATGTTTCCCCTTAAACCACTCAAGTGTTGCTTTAGCAGTATGCTTAGGGTCATTGTCCTGCTGGAAGGTGAACCTCCATCCCAGTCTCAAATCTCTGGAAGACTGAAACAGGTTTCTCTTCCCAGATGTTTAGTTCATTTCATTCCGATCTCCTTTGCATTATTGTAGCCATTTTCTGCAGCCTGTCAACTATGCCTCTGTCTATCCCTGTTCTCTCCTCTACGCACAGGCTATACAAACACCTCACACCGCGTGGCTGCTGCCTCTCTAACCTGGTGGTCCCTGCACACACCACCCACGTGGAGTTCCAGGTCTCAGGCAGCCTCTGGAACTGCCGTTCTGCTGCCAACAAGGCAGAGTTCATCTCAGCCTATGCTACCCTCCAGTCCCTCGACTTCTTGGCGCTGACGGAAACATGGATTACCACTGAAAACACTGCTACTCCTACTGCTCTCTCCTCGTCTGACCATGTGTTCTCGCATACCCCGAGAGCATCTGGTCAGCGGGTGTCACGCCCTGGCTCTGGGGACACTTGTATGTTGAGCCAGGGTGTGAGTTTCCTTTGTCGATTCTAGTTGTTGTGTTTCTAGGTTGGCCAAAGTGGTTCTCAATCAGAGGCAACTAGTGTCAGCTGTTGCTGGTTGTCTCTGATTGGGAACCATATTTATTCAGTCTGTTTGCCACAGTGGGGTGTGGGATCTTGTTCCAGTGTGGTTTGTGTTAGACCGAGGACGTCACGTTATCGTTTGTTGTTTTGTTCGTGTAATCATTCAATAAAAAGTATGTTCGCCTTCAACGCTGCGCCTTGGTCCTCTGTATCCGACGATTGTGACAGCGGGGTGGTGGCACAGGAATCCTCATCTCTCCCAAATGGACATTCTCTATTTTTCCCCTGACCCATCTGTCTATCTCCTCATTTGAATTCCATGCTGTCACAGTCACTAGCCCATTTAAGCTTAACATCCTTGTCATCTATCGCCCTCCAGGTTCCCTTGGAGAGTTCATCAATGAGCTTGACGCCTTGATAAGTTCCTTTCCTGAGGATGGCTCACCCCTCACAGTTCTGGGGGACTTCAACCTCCCTACGTCTACCTTTGACTCATTTCTCTCTGCCTCCTTCTTTCCACTCCTCTCATCTTTTGACCTCACCCTCTCACCATCCCCCCCTACTCACAAGGCAGGCAATACGCTTGACCTCATCTTTACTAGATGCTGTTCTTCTACTAATCTCACTGCAACTCCCCTCCATGTCTCCGACCACTACTTTGTATTCTTTCCTCTTTCGCTCTCCTCCAACACTACTCACTCTGCCCCTACTCAGATGGTAATGCGCCGTCGCAACCTTCACTCTCTCTCTCCCGCTACCCTCTCCTCTTCCATCCTATCATCTCTTCCCTCTGCTAAATCCTTCTCCCTCCGATCTCCTGATTCTGCCTCCTCAACCCTCCTCTCCTCCCTTTCTGCATCCTTTGACTCTCTATGTCCCCTATCCTCCCGGCCGGCTCGGTCCTCCCCTCCAGCTCCGTGGCTTGATGACTCATTGCGAGCTCACAGAACAGGGCTCCGGGCAGCCGAGCGGAAATGGAGGAAAACTAGACTCCCTGCGGACCTGGCATCTTTTCACTCCCTCCTCTCTACATTTTCTTCATCTGTTTCTGCTGCTAAGGCCACTTTCTACCACTCTAAATTCCAAGCATCTGCCTCTAACCCTAGGAAGCTCTTTGCCACCTTCTCCTCCCTGCTGAATCCTCCCCCCCCCCCCCCTCCTCCCTCTCTGTGGATGACTTCGTCAACCATTTTGAAAAGAAGGTTGACGACATCCGATCCTCGTTTGTTAAGTCAAATGACACTGCTGGTCCTGCTCACACTGCCCTACCCTATGCTTTGACTTCTTTCTCCCCTCTCTCTCCAGATAAAATCTTGCGACTTGTGACGGCCGGCCGCCCAACAACCTGCCCGCTTGAACCTATCCCCTCCTCTCTTCTCCAGACCATCTCCGGTGACCTTCTCCCTTACCTCACCTCGCTGATCAACTCATCCTTGACCGCTGGCTATGTCCCTTCCGTCTTCAAGAGAGCGAGAGTTGCACCCCTTCTCAAAAAACCAACACTCGATCCCTCTGATGTCAACAACTACAGACCAGTATCCCTTCTTTCTTTTCTCTCCAAAACTATTGAGCGTGCCGTCTTTAGCCAACTCTCTTGCTATCTCTCTCAGAATGACCTTCTTGATCCAAACCAGTCAGGTTTCAAGACTGGTCATTCAACTGAGACTGCTCTTCTCTGTGTCACGGAGGCTCTCCGCACTGCTAAAGCTAACTCTCTCTCCTCTGCTCTTGTCCTTCTAGACCTGTCTGCTGCCTTTGATACTGTGAACCATCAGATCCTCCTCTCCACCCTCTCCGAGCTGGGCATCTCCGGCGCAGCTCACTCTTGGATTGCGTCCTACCTGACCGGTCGCTCCTACCAAGTGGCGTGGCGAGAAGCTGTCTCCGCACCACGTGCTCTCACCACTGGTGTCCCCCAGGGCTCAGTTCTAGGCCCTCTCCTATTCTCGCTATACACCAAGTCACTTGGCTCTGTCATATCCTCACATGGCCTCTCCTATTATTGCTATGCAGACGACACACAACTAATCTTCTCCTTTCCCCCTTCTGATAACCAGGTGGCGAATCGCATCTCTGCATGTCTGGCAGACATATCAGTATGGATAACAGATCACCACCTCAAGCTGAACCTTGGCAAGACGGAGCTGCTCTTCCTCCCGGGGAAGGACTGCCCGTTCCATGATCTCGCCATCACGGTTGACAACTCTGTTGTGTCCTCCTCCCAGAGTGCGAAGAGCCTTGGCGTGACCCTGGACAACACCCTGTCGTTCTCCGCTAACATCAAGGCGGTGACCCGATCCTGTAGGTTCATGCTCTACAACATTCGGAGAGTACGACCCTGCCTTACACAGGAAGCGGCACAGGTCCTAATCCAGGCACTTGTCATCTCCCGTCTGGATTACTGCAACTCGCTGTTGGCTGGGCTCCCTGCCTGTGCCATTAAACCCCTACAACTCATCCAGAATGCCGCAGCCCGTCTGGTGTTCAACCTTCCCAAGTTCTCTCACGTCACCCCGCTCCTCCGCATCTGCTACAAGACCATGGTGCTTGCCTACGGAGCTGTGAGGGGAACGGCACCTCCGTACCTTCAGGCTCTGATCAGTCCCTACACCCAAACGAAGGCATTGCATTCATCCACCTCTGGCCTGCTGGCTCCCCTACCTCCCGCTCAGCCCAGTCAAAACTGTTCGCTGCTCTGGCACCCCAATGGTGGAACAAGCTCCCTCACGACGCCAGGACAGCGGAGTCACTCACCACCTTCCGGAGACATTTGAAACCCCACCTCTTTAAGGAATACCTGGGATAGGATAAAGTAATCCTTATACCCCCCCTCCCCCCCCCCCCAAAAAAAAAGAAACATATTGTAAAGTGGTTATCCCACTGGCTATAAGGTGAATGCACCAATTTGTAAATCGCTCTGGATAAGAGCATCTGCTAAATGACATAAATGTAAATGTAAAATAATTTCCCTGTATTTAACGCCATCCATCATTCCTTCAATTCTGACCTGTTTCCCAGTCCCTGACGATGAAAAACATCCCCACAGCATGGGGATGATGTTCTAGGGGTGATGAGAGGTGTTGGGTTTGCGCCAGACATAGCGTTTTCCTTGATGGCCAAAAAGCTCAGTTTTAGTCTCATCTGACCAGAGTACCTTCTTCCATATGTTTGGGGAATCTCCCACATGCCTTTTGGCGAACACCAAACGCTTTTTTCTGGCCACTCTTCCGTAAAGTCCAGCTCTGTGGAGTGTACGGCTTAAAGTGGTCCTATGGACAGATACTCCAATCTCCGCTGTGGAGCTTTGCAGCTCCTTCAGGGTTATCTTTGGTCTCTTTGTTGCCTCTCTGATTAATGCCCTCCTTGCCTGGTCTGTGAGTTTTGGTGGGAGGCCCGCTCTTGGCAGGTTTGTTGTGGTGCTATACTCTTTCCATTTTTTATTAATGGATTTAATTGTGCTCCGTGGGATGTTCAAAGCTTCGGATATTTATTTATAACCCAACCCTGATCTGTACTTCTCCAAAACTTTGTCCCTGACCAGTTTGGAGAGCTCCTTGGTCTTCAGGGTGCCGCTTGCTTAGTGGTGCCCCTTGCTTAGTAGTGTTGCAGACTCTGGGGCCTTTCAGAACAGGTGTATATATACTGAGATCATGTGACAGATCATGTGACTCTTAGATTGCACACAGGTGGACTTTATTTAACTAATTATGTGACTTCTGAAGGTAATTGGTTGCACCAGATTGTATTTAGGGGCTTCATAGCAAAGGGGGAGAATATATATGCACGCACCAATTTTCCGTTATTTATTTTTTTGAAAGAAGTAATTTTTTTCATTTCACTTCACCAATTTGGACTATTTTGTGTATGTCCATTACATGAAATCCAAATAAAAATCAATTTAAATTACAGGTTGTAATGCAACAAAATTGGAAAAACAACAAGGGGGCTGAATACTTTTGCAAGGCACTGTAGGTCTCCAAAAAACAGGCTGACAGCAAACAATACGAAATACCACAGTGAGGGAAAAAAGTACTTGATCCCCTGCTGATTTTGTACGTTTGCCCACTGACAAAGAAATTATCAGTCTATAATTTTAATGGTAGGTTTATTTGAACAGTGAGAGACAGAAAAACAACAAAATAATCCAGAAAAACGCATGTCAAAAATGTTATGAATTGATTTGCATTTTAATGAGGGAAATAAGTATTTGACCCCTCTGCAAAACATGACTTAGTACTTGGTGGCAAAACCCTTGTTGGCAATCACAGAGGTCAGATGTTTCTTGTAGTTTGCCACCAGGTTTGCACACATCTCAGGCGGGATTTTGTTCCACTCCTCTTTGCAGATCTTCTCCAAGTCATTAAGGTTTCGAGGCTGACGTTTGGCAACTCGAACCTTCAGCTCCCTCCACAAATGTTCTATGGGATTAAGGTCTGGAGACTGGCTAGGCCACTCCAGGACCTTAATGTGCTTCTTCTTGAGCCACTCCTTTGTTGCCTTGGCCGTGTGTTTTGGGTCATTGTCATGCTGGAATACCCATCCACAACCCATTTTCAATGCCCTGGCTGTGGGAAGGAGGTTCTCACCCAAGATTTGACGGTACATGGCCCCGTCCATCGTCCCTTTGATGCAGTGAAGTTGTCCTGTCCCCTTAGCAGAAAAACCCCCCAAAGCATAATGTTTCCACCTCCATGTTTGATGGTGGGGATGGTGTTCTTGGGGTCATAGGCAGCATTCCACCTCCTCCAAACACAGCGATTTGAGTTGATGCCAAAGAGCTCAATTTTGGTCTCATCTGACCACAACACTTTCACCCAGTTCTCCTCTGAATCATTCAGATGTTCATTGGCAAACTTCAGACGGGCATGTATATGTGCTTTCTTGAGCAGGGGGACCTTGCGGGCACTGCAGGATTTCAGTCCTTCACAGCGTAGTGTGTTGCCAATTGTTTTCTTGGTGACTTTGGTCCCAGCTGCCTTGAGATCATTGACAAGATCCTCCCGTGTAGTTCTGGGCTGATTCCTCACCGTTCTCATGATCATTGCAACTCCACGAGGTGAGATCTTGCATGGAGCCCCAGGCCGAGGGAGATTGACAGTTCTTTTGAGTTTCTTCCATTTGCGAATAATCGCACCAACTGTTGTCACCTTCTCACCAAGCTGCTTCGCGATGGTCTTGTAGCCCCTTCCAGCCTTGTGTAGGTCTACAATCTTGTCCTTGACATCCTTGGAGAACTCTTTGGTCTTGGCCATGGCGGAGAGTTTGGAATCTGATTGATTGATTGCTTCTGTGGACAGGTGTCTTTTATACAGGTAACAAACTGAGATTAGGAGCACTCCCTTTAAGAGTGTGCTCCTATTCTCAGCTCGTTACCTGCATAAAAGACACCTGGGAGCCAGAAATCTTTCTGATTGAGAGGGGGTCAAATACTTATTTCCCTCATTAAAATGCAAATTAATTTATGACATTTTTGACATGATTTTTTTGTTCTTATTCTGTCTCTCACTGTTCAAATAAACCTACCATTAAAATTATAGACTGATCATTTCTTTGTCAGTGGGCAAACGTACAAAATCAGCAGGGGATCAAATACTTTTTTTTCTCACTGTAACTCCCGACTGTGAGTGAGGAGGTGCCTATGGTTTCCGGAGGATGACACCTAGTGGGTCCCTCCGGAACTGCAACCCACTCCTGTAACAGTGCGAAGGAATGCTGTATAAGCCCTGGGTCCAGAATGTCCCTCCTGTGCACCCACCGGCCCATAACCCTCCCAGTCCACCAGAAATAGGAGAGCCCTCCCCACCCACTGGCAGTCCAGGATCCGGTCCACCGTAAAAGCCATCTGCCCTCCGACGATGTGCAGAGGGGGAACAGGACGAGGAGGGGGAGCCAGGGGACAGGTGACGACGGGCTAGAGGAGGGACACATGGAATGTGGGATGCACCCGCATGGTGGGGGGAAGGCACCCGGCAGGAGATCGATAGCGCAGTCATAAGGCCTGTGAGGAGGTAGGCCCTTGGCATGCCTCTTACTAAACCCCTCCCCCAGATCCCAAAACTCCCGGGGAATGCCTGCCAGGTCTGGGCCGGTGACCGAGTCTGTAGCTGCCGTCCTCACCGTGGCAACCACCGATAGGGTGGTAGGCGATTCGGGGGGTTCGGGACCTGGGGAAGAGGTGAGGACTGGAAGGTGGTCTGGGACAGTGGTTTGGGCTGAAGAGTGGTCGTTGGCAACTGGAACAGGACGGGGGCGGAGTCTCCCTCCAGGATGAGCCACCCCGTGGACCAGTCTATCCGGGGGTTGTTGGCGACCAGCCAGGGGTGCCCGAGGATGAGGGGACACTCCGGAGAGTCCACAATGAAAAACTGGATATACTCCCATAGCCCCCCGCCACCCAGACATGCAAGGAGGACAGTGTGTCGGGTGATGCAGTCCGACCCCAACGGCCGGCCGTCCAGGCCCATGATCGGAACCGGCTCAGAGAGAGAGTAATGGAACGCTCCACCCTTGGGCCAAACCCGCGTCAATCAGGTTTCCCGCGGCCCCAGAATCCACCAGTGCATGTGCATGTGCCCGACGCCCACTGAACCCTGATGGGGAGAAAGGTTTGGGCGTCTCTGGAGTTGGGGTTTCGGTTCCGGCTAGCACCTCTCCCGATAACAGCGAGCCCTCCCGTTTTCCCGGCTTCTCCGGGCATGAGTCGCAGTGTTGACCTGCATGGCTGCAGTACCGGCAACGTCCCTCGGGCAGACGCCTCTGCCTCTTCATCCGGGACAAGAGCGCCACACCCAGCTGCATAACCTCCTCCTGAGGTGTCTCCTCCCTGAATCGGCGGAAAGCCTCCGGGCTGATAGGGAGACACGGAGGCGAGCCTTGCGTCATGCCTCTCTCGTACACCCTCTCATGACACCGATTGTCCACCCGCACCGAGAGGTCGACAAGGTCGTCTAGTTGCTCAGGCAGCTCCCTGAAGGAGAGTTCGTCCTTCATCCACTCCGATAGCCCCTGAGCGTACAGTATGACCAGGGCGACCTCCTCCCATCCTGCTTCTCGAGCCCGGGTCCGGAACTCCACGGAATAGTCCGCCACCGAACGGTCACCTTGCTGACAAGCCATAAGCCGCCTCCCGACACCACCCGAGAGGTGCACGGAGCACGCCGGAGTTTGGCTCTCCCACTCCGCAGTAGTCCAGGAAAGGGTACGACCCATCAACAGCGTGACAATGTAGTCCACCAGGCCCTGCTCCGTCGGGAAGGAGGAGGGTTACAGGCTAAACATCAGGGAACACTGGGTGAGGAATTCCCTGCAGCCCTATGGACGTCCGTCGTACCTCATCCGCTCCGCTGGCTTCCGGGGCAGGTCGGGTGTCCACCCGGCTCTGCACGGCGATCGTCAGCTGGCGGAGATTCTCAATGATCTGCTGCAGGCTGCGGTCATGCTGATCCAGCATGGATCCCTGCGCTGCCAATGAGCTATGATACTGTGCTACCTCCGCTGGGTCCATATTGGCTCAGTTTTCTGTAAGGGTTGGTGTGAGGTGTGACCCAGGTGTGGTGCAGGATAGATAGTAGGCAAGTATGGTAAAACAAGGATCTTTACTGGTGGTCCAAATGCCAGGATACAAAACAACGGACTATTCCGTTGGTACACCTCCACAAGTTTGGTTCATCCTTGTTAGCAATTTCCAAATGCCTGAAGGTATCATCTGTACAAACAATAGTACGCAAGTATAAACACCATGGGACCACGCAGCCGTCATATCGCTCAGGAAGGAGACGCGTTCTGTCTCCTAGAGATGAACGTACTTTGGTGGGAAAAGTGCAAATCAATCCCAGAACAGCAGCAAAGGACCTTGTGAAGATGCTGGAGGAAACAGGTACTATATCCATAGTAAAACGAGTCCTATGTCGACATAACCTGAAATGCCACTCAGCAAGGAAGAAGCCACTGCTCCAAAACAGCCATAAAAAAGCCAGACTACGGTTTGCAACTGCACATGGGGACAAAGATCGTACTTTTTGGAGAAATGTCCTCTGGTCTGATGAAACAAAAATAGAACTGTTTGGCCATAATGACCATCGTTATGTTTGGAGGAAAAAGGGGGTGGCTTGCAAGCCGAAGAACACCATCCAAACCGTGAAGCACGGGGGTGGCAGCATCATGCTGTGGGGCTGCTTTGCTGCAGGAAGGACTGGTGCACTTCACAAAATAGATGGCATCATGAGGAAGGAAAATTACGTGGATATATTGAAGCAACATCTCAAGACATCAGTCAGGAAGTTAAAGCTTGGTCGCAAATGGGTCTTCCAAATGGACAATGACCCCAAGCATACTTCCAAAGTTGTGGCAAAATGGCTTAAGGACAACAAAGTCAAGGTATTGGAGTGGCCATCACAAAGCCCTGACCTCAAGCCTATAGAAAATGTGTGGGCAGAACTGAAAAAGCGTGTGCGAGCAAGGAGGCCTACCAACCTGATTCTGTTACACCAGCTCTGTCAGGAGGAATGGGCCAAAATTCACCCAACTTATTGTGGGAAGTTTGTGGAAGGCTATCCGAAATGTTTGACCCAAGTTAAACAATTTAAAGGCAATGCTACCAAATTATAATTGAGTGTATGTAAACTTCTGACCTACTGGGAATGTGATGAAATAAATAAAAGCTGAAATAAATCATTCTCTCTACTTTTATTCTAGTAGTTTAGTGTATTTGGCTAAGGTGTATGTAAACTTCCGACTTCAACTGTAGGTCTCCAAAAAACAGACTGACAGCAAACAATGCGAAATACTAACTCTGACTGGAAAAACACAATGACACAGGGAGAACACTTCTTGAGTACCTGTAACTCCGTCACGTGATCCAACACTGATACGTTCTGCTTGATATTAAGGAACTAGCAGAGAAAACTGAGCAAGGGAACACAGGAAAGTGAGTGCATAAATACACAGGCGTATCAGATAGACACAGGTGACACCAATAGGCAGATAATTAGTCCCGACTGTGAGTGAGGAGGTGCCTATGGTTGTCGGGGGATGACACCTAGTGGGTTGCTCCGGAATTGCGACCCACTCAGGGATGAATAATTTTGCAAGGCACTGTAGCTAACTAGCTAACTTAGCTACAAGAATAGCTTGCTAATGTTAGCATGCTAGAAAACTAGACTATTAGATAGCTAGCTACACTAGCTGCTAAAGCCTTCCATAGCGAAATGTTTGATCATTCATAGCTAGCTAGTTATCTTACCTCTACAATGTTTCCTCAAGCTCGAGGCAGAGTTATTGTAGGCTGCCACCTCCATCATCCTGGGTAAAAAAAGCTTGCATTGCATTGCCTCTCCTGTGCTTGAAGGAGAACTGGTCACATTGTTTTCACACACACCCCTTTGATAAAAACCTTTCCTCTCTTTCACCAAACGTCTGAAACTAAACAAAGTTATTTTTGTATATGTATGTATGTATGTATATGTGTATGTGTGTGTATGTGTGTATGTGTGTATATACACTGCTCAAAAAAATAAAGGGAACACTTAAACAACACATCCTAGATCTGATGAATTAAATAATCTTATTAAATACTTTTTTCTTTACATAGTTGAATGTGCTGACAACAAAAGCACACAAAAATTATCAATGGAAATCAAATGTATCAACCCATGGAGGTCTGGATTTGGAGTCACCCTCAAAATTAAAGTGGAAAGCCACACTACAGGCTGATCCAACTTTGATGTAATGTCCTTAAAACAAGTCAAAATGAGGCTCAGTAGTGTGTGTGGCCTCCACGTGCCTGTATGACCTCCCTACAATGCCTGGGCATGCTCCTGATGAGGTGGCGGATGGTCTCCTGAGTGATCTCCTTCCAGACCTGGACTAAAGCATCCGCCAACTCCTGAACAGTCTGTGGTGCAACGTGTCGTTGGTGGATGGAGCGAGACAAGATGTCCCAGATGTGCTCAATTGGATTCAGGTCTGGGGAACGGGCGGGCCAGTCCATAGCATCAATGCCTTCCTCTTGCAGGAACTGCTGACACACTCCAGCCACATGAGGTCTAGCATTGTCTTGCATTAGGAGGAACCCAGGGCCAACCGCACCAGCATATGGTCTCACAAGGGGTCTGAGGATCTCATCTCGGTACCTATTGGCAGTCAGGCTACCTCTGGCGAGCACATGGAGGGCTGTGCGGCCCCCCAAAGAAATGCCACCCCACACCATGACTGACCCACCGCCAAACCGGTCATGCTGGAGGATGTTGCAGGCAGCAGAACGTTCTCCACGGCGTCTCCAGACTCTGTCACGTCTGTCACATGTGCTCAGTGTGAACCTGCTTTCATCTGTGAAGAGCACAGGGCACCAGTGGCGAATTTGCCAATCTTGGTGTTCTCTGGCAAATGCCAAATGTCCTGCACGGTGTTGGGCTGTAAGCACAACCCCCACCTGTGGACGTCGGGCCCTCATACCACCCTCATGGAGTCTGTTTCTGACCGTTTGAGCAGACACATGCACATTTGTGGCCTGCTGGAGGTCATTTTGCAGGGCTCTGGCAGTGCTCCTCCTGCTCCTCCTTGCACAAAGGCGGAGGTAGCGGTCCTGCTGCTGGGTTGTTGCCCTCCTACGGCCTCCTCCACGTCTCCTGATGTACTGGCCTGTCTCTTGGTAGCGCCTCCATGCTCTGGACACTACGCTGACAGACACAGCAAACCTTCTTGCCACAGCTCGCATTTGATGTGACATCCTGGATGAGCTGCACTACCTGAGCCACTTGTGTGGGTTGTAGACTCATGCTACCACTAGAGTGAAAGCACCGCCAGCATTCAAAAGTGACCAAAACATCAGCCAGGAAGCATAGGAACAGAGAAGTGGTCTGTGGTCACCACCTGCAGAACCACTTCTTTATTGGGGGTGTCTTGCTAATTGCCTATAATTTCCACCTGTTGTCTATTCCATTTGCACAACAGCATGTGAAATGTATTGTCAATCAGTGTTGCTTCCTAAGTGGACAGTTTGATTTCACAGAAGTGTGATTGACTTGGAGTTACATTGTGTTGTTTAAGTGTTCCCTTTATTTTTTTGAGCTGTGCATATACAGTGGGGAGAACAAGTATTTGATACACTGCCGATTTTGCAGGTTTTCCTACTTACAAAGCATGTAGAGGTCTGTAATTTTTATCATAGGTACACTTCAACTGTGAGAGACGAAATCTAAAACAAAAATCCAGAAAATCACATTGTATGATTTTTAAGTAATTAATTTGCATTTTATTGCATGACATAAGTATTTGATACATCAGAAAAGCAGAACTTTAATATTTGGTACAGAAACCTTTGTTTGCAATTACAGAGATCATACGTTTCCTGTAGGTCTTGACCAGGTTTGAACACACTGCAGCAGGGATTTTGGCCCACTCCTCCATACAGACCTTCTCCAGATCCTTCAGGTTTCGGGGCTGTCGCTGGGCAATACGGACTTTCAGCTCCCTCCAAAGATTTTCTATTGGGTTCAGGTCTGGAGACTGGCTAGGCCACTCCAGGACCTTGAGATGCTTCTTACGGAGCCACTCCTTAGTTGCCCTGGCTGTGTGTTTCGGGTCGTTGTCATGCTGGAAGACCCAGCCACGACCCATCTTCAATGCTCTTACTGAGGGAAGGAGGTTGTTGGCCAAGATCTCGCGATACATGGCCCCATCCATCCTCCCCTCAATACGGTGCAGTCATCCTGTCCCCTTTGCAGAAAAGCATCCCCAAAGAATGTTTCCACCTTCATGCTTCACGGTTGGAATGGTGTTCTTGGGGTTGTACTCATCCTTCTTCTTCCTCCAAACACGGCGAGTGGAGTTTAGACCAAAAAGCTCAATTTTTGTCTCATCAGACCACATGACCTTCTCCCATTCCTCCTCTGGATCATCCAGATGGTCATTGGCAAATTTCAGACAGGCCTGGACATGCGCTGGCTTGAGCAGGGGTACCTTGCGTGCGCTGCAGGATTTTAATCCATGACGGCGTAGTGTGTTACTAATGGTTTTCTTTGAGACTGTGGTCCAAGCTCTCTTCAGGTCATTGACCAGGTCCTGCCGTGTAGTTCTGGGCTGATCCCTCATCTTCCTCATGATCATTGATGCCCCACGAGGTGAGATCTTGCATGGAGCCCCAGACCGAGGGTGATTGACCGTGATCTTGAACTTCTTCCATTTTCTAATAATTGCGCTAACAGTTGTTGCCTTCTCACCAAGCTGCTTGCCTATTGTCCTGTAGCCCATCCCAGCCTTGTGCAGGTCTACAATTTTATCCCTGATGTCCTTACACAGCTCTCTGGTCTTGGCCATTGTGGAGAGGTTGGAGTCTGTTTGATTGAGTGTGTGGACAGGTGTCTTTTATACAGGTAACGAGTTCAAACAGGTGCAGTTAATACAGGTAATGAGTGGAGAACAGGAGGGATTCTTAAAGAAAAACTAACAGGTCTGTGAGAGCCGGAATTCTTACTGGTTGGTAGGTGATCAAACACTTATGTCATGTAATAATATGAAAATTAATTACTTAAAAATCATACAATGTGATTTTCTGGATTTTTTTTACCTATGATAAAAATTACAGACCTCTACATGCTTTGTAAGTAGGAAAACCTGCAAAATCGGCAGTATATCAAATACTTGTTCTCCCCACTATATATATATATTTTATTTTTTTGCCCTTTTGAAAATCTTCCCAACCATCATCGTTCAGTTTGTATGCACAGTTTGATTTGATAGGCATGTGTTGGCGTGATGCGTGAAATTTGATTTCATTGGTCACTGATTAACAACGATGAGCATTTTGTTCTGGCTCCGAGGGGCTCTCGCAACCTTTCTGTGCCCTCATGATCTATTATTATTGTTAGCCCACAAAAGTGTACTCTGTAACAGATGGTTTTAAAAAGGTAGTGAAGTACAATACTTCATTCAAAACATACTTAAGTAAAAGTAAAATGACTGACGTTGAAAAATACTAAAAAAGTACTCGGAAAAGCTACTAAATTACAGTAACGAGAGAATTGTAATTGTAATTCGTTCCTTCTGCCCCTGCAAAAATGTAAATGAAAATGTAGAGGGGTAGAGGGGCATGAAGGGACATCAGAGGGGGCAAATCATAACATATCAGGCCATAGATAACCCAAACTCAACTGGTGGACCGCGGTCCGGGTCCGGACCCAGAGAAGGGGCAATCCGGACCGGGCAACATCACATTTTGTTATATAAATGTCAATACATTATTTTGAGACAGCTTTAAAAAATCAACCCTAACCCTCTTTAACTCAGCAACCTCTCTTTCTTTCTCTCTCTCTCGAAGCAACGCCCACCTCTACTAGTGCCCCATCTAATCCAATCGCGTGGTTATATACAAATACAAGAGGCGCGTCTTACCCAATCACATGAATCCAAATATCCTCCGCAGAAAGAAACAGAAAGATTTGACAACGGCTCAACTGTAACCATCACAGATAGAAGGAGCTTAGTTACCAGTATCTTCGTTAATATGGATTGTTCCAAAAAAAAACATGTTTTACCCTTCCCCAGATCTGTGCCTCGACACAATCCTGTCTCGGCGCTCTACAGACAATTCCTTCCACCTCATGGCTTGGTTTTTGTTCTGACATGCACTGTCAACTGTGGGACCTTATATAGACAGGTGTGTTCCTTTCCAAATCATGTCCAATCAATTGAATTTACCACAGGTGGACTCCAATCAAGTTGTAGAAACATCTTAAGGATGATCAATGGAAACAGGTGTCACGATCGTTATACGGAGTAGACCAAGGCGCAGCGTGATGAACGAACATATTTATTTATTTATAATGAATGCACGAACAAAACAACAAAACGAAAACGTGACGTCCTACGGTAAACACAACCCAAACGGAACAAGATCCCACAAACACGAATGGAAAACAGACAGTTTAAATATGGTTCCCAATCAGAGACAACCAGCCACAGCTGACACTCGTTGCCTCTGATTGAGAACCACACTGGCCAACATAGAAATAGAACACATAGACCTACAACACAGAACTAGAATACATAGAATCTACACACCCTGGCTCAACATATAGAGTCCCCAGAGCCAGGGTGTGACAACAGGATGCACCTAATCTCTATTTCGAGTCTCATAGCAAAGGGTCTGAATACTTATGTAAATAAGATATTTCTGTTTTTATTTTTATTAATTTCTAAAATCCTATTTCCACTTTGTCATTACGGGGTATTGTGTGTAGATTGATGAGGGGGAAAAAATGATTGAATACATTTTAGAATAAGGCTGTAACGTAACAAAATGTGTAGTTGAGTACCCCTGCCATAGGTTATATATAGGCAGTGTGCATTTGTGTGTGTTCATGCATGAGTCCGTGCATTCGTGCATTTGTGATTGCATGCATGCGTGTGTGTATTTCGGATGGATGGGCGTTATGATTGTGTGCGTGCAAGCTCGTGTGTGTGTATGTGTGTGGATGCATTTGTGATTGCGTGCGTGCATACATGCGTACGTGTATTTAGGATGGATGGGGTTTGGGTTTGGGGGGTGAGGTCACTGAACATGTCAACATGACCAGTAGAAAGTGGCCCACATGTTCACCGTTTTGCCCTAGGGGGTTGTGGGGGATTGAGTAGGTTACTGCTGCTTGACTCTCACTAATAGGTTTATAATCAGTTGATTTATTGGGAATGCACAACTTAAAAAATATATATACAAATAAACCAAGCATGTAGGTCCATAAGCCACAATCCCATTACTATCATTACTATCATTTATCTATCGTGTAACGTCAGTTTTGGAAAGGTTAAAGACAGATGAGTTTGCCGGCCAATCGAATCACATCTGCGACTGTGGCCTCTTTGGTTGGCTCTATACGGACCTGACTGAGCTGCCAGAGGGTAAGGAAACAGGAGGGGTCAGACCTGACTGAGCTGCTGGAGGGTGAGGAAACAGGAGGGGTCAGACCTGACTGAGCTGCTGGAGGGTGAGGAAACAGGAGGGGTCAGACCTGACTGAGCTGCTAGAGGGTGAGGAAACAGGAGGGGTCAGACCTGACTGAGCTGCTGGAGGGTAAGGAAACAGAAGGGGTCAGACCTGACTGAGCTGCTGGAGGGTAAGGAAACAGGAGGGGTCAGACCTGACTGAGCTGCTGGAGGGTAAGGAAACAGAAGGGGTCAGACCTGACTGAGCTGCTGGAGGGTAAGGAAACAGGAAGGGGTCAGACCTGACTGAGCTGCTGGAGGGTAAGGAAACAGGAAGGGGTCAGACCTGACTGAGCTGCTGGAGGGTAAGGAAACAGAAGGGGTCAGACCTGACTGAGCTGCTGGAGGGTAAGGAAACAGGAGGGGTCAGACCTGACTGAGCTGCTGGAGGGTAAGGAAACAGGAGGGGTCAGACCTGACTGAGCTGCTGGAGGGTAAGGAAACAGAAGGGGTCAGACCTGACTGAGCTGCTGGAGGGTAAGGAAACAGGAAGGGGTCAGACCTGACTGAGCTGCTGGAGGGTAAGGAAACAGGAAGGGGTCAGACCTGACTGAGCTGCTGGAGGGTAAGGAAACAGGAAGGGGTCAGACCTAACTGAGCTGCTGGAGGGTAAGGAAACAGGAAGGGGTCAGACCTGACTGAGCTGCTGGAGGGTAAGGAAACAGGAGGGGACAGACCTGACTGAGCTAGACCTCACAGATTGATAAGACCATAAGATGGATCACTACGACTGTGATGTGGTTGTCTCACCAAGCTATCTTAAAATGAATGCACTAACTTTTAGTCGCTCTGGATAAGAGCGTCTGCGAAAGAGACACACACTTACAGGCACACACACTCATGCAAACATACGCACTCTACACACGTACATTGTAATAATAATATAATATGCCATTTAGCAGACGCTTTTATCCAAAGCGACTTACAGTCATGCGTGCATACATTATTATTTATTTTTTGTGTATGTGTGGTCCCGGGGATCGAACCCACTACTTTGGCGTTACAAGCGCCGTGCTCTACCAGCTGATACAGCAATATTGTTATATTGCTGTATTATGGATTTTGTATTGTAGATATGTGGTGGTAGAGTAATAAAATAAAATAAAATCAATTTGTATTTGCCATATGCACCGAATACAACAGGTGTAGTCCTTACAGTGAAATGCTTACTTACAAGCCCTTAACCAACCATGCGGTTTTAAGAAAAATAAGTGTTAAGTAAAAAATAGATAAGTAAAATAATTAAAGAGCAGCAGTCAAATAAAATAACAGTAACAAGGCTATATACAGGGGGTACCAGTACAGAGTTAAAGTGCGAGGGCACAGGTTAGTTGAGGTAATTGAGGTAATATGTACATGTGGGTAGAGTTAAAGTGATTATGCATAGATAATAAACAGAGAGTAGCAGCAGCGTAAAAGAGGGGGTGGGGTGGGGTGGGGGAGACAATGCAAATAGTCCGGGTAGCCTTTTGATTAGCTGTTCAGGAGTCTTATGGCTTGGGGGTAGAAGCTTTTAAGAAGCCTTTTGGACCTAGACTTGGCACTCTGGTACCGCTTGCCGTGTGGTAGCAGAGAGAACAGTATGACTAGGGTAGCTGGAGTCACAGCTCTCAACCTGTTCCACTACAGCCCCGTCGATGAGAATGGGGGCGTGCTTGGTCCTCCTTTTCCTGTAGTCCACAATCATCTCCTTTGTCTTGAGCACTTTGAGGGAGAAGTTGTTGTCCTGGCACCACACGGCCAGGTCTCTGACCCCCTCCCTATAGGCTGTCTCATCGTTGTCGGTGATCAGGCCTACCACTGTTGGGTCATCTGCAAACGTAATGATGGTGTTGGAGTCGTACCTGGCCATGCAGTCATGGGTGAACAAGGAGTACAGGAGGGGACTGAGCACGCACCCCTGAGGGGCCCCTGTGATGAGGATCAGCGTGGCATATGTGTTGTTACCTACCCTTACCACCAGGGGGCGGCCCGTTAGAAAGTCCAGGATCCAGTTGCAGAGGGCGGTGTTTAGTCCCAGGGTCCTTAGCTTAGTGATGAGCTTTGAGGGCACTATGGTGTTGAACGCTGAGCTGTAGTCAATGAATAGCATTCTCACGTAGGTGTTCCTCTTGTCCAGGTGGGAAAGGGCAGTGTGGAGTGCAATAGAGATTGCATCATCTGTGGATCTGTTGGGGCGGTATGCAAATTGGAGTGGGTCTAAGGTTTCTGGGATAATGGTATTGATGTGAGTCATGACCAGCCTTTCAAAGCACTTCATGGCAACAGACATGCGTGCTACGGGTCTGTAGTCATTTAGGCAGGACACCTTAGTGTTCTTGGGCACAGGGATTATGGTGGTCTGCTTAAAACATGTTGGTATTACAGACTCAGTCAGGGACATGTTGAAAATATCAGTGAAGACACTTGCAAGTTGGTCAGCGCATGCTCGGAGTACACGTCCTGGTAATCCGAATGTTGACCTGTTTAAAGGTCTTACCTGTTTAAAGGTCTTACTCACATCGTCTACGGAGAGCGTGATCACACCGGTCACTGCAACCTTAAAGGTCCTAAATGATGTCACCATTGCCCTTGATTCTAAGCAATGTTGTGCTGCTATTTTTATTGACTTGGCAAAAGCTTTTGATATGGTAGACCATTCCATTCTTGTGGACCGGCTAAGGAGTATTGGTGTCTCTGAGGGGTCTTTGGCCTGGTTTGCTAACTACCTCTCTCAAAGAGTGCAGTGTATAAAGTCAGAACATCTGCTGTCTCAGCCACTGCCTGTCACCAAGGGAGTACCCCAAGGCTCGATCCTAGGCCCCACGCTCTTCTCAATATACATCAACAACATAGCTCAGACAGTAGGAAGCTCTCTCATCCATTTATATGCAGATGATACAGTCTTATACTCAGCTGGCCCCTCCCCGGATTTTGTGTTAAAAGCTCTACAACAAAGCTTTCTTAGTGTCCAACAAGCTTCCTCTGCCGTTAACCTTGTTCTTAACATCTCCAAAACAAAGGTAATGTGGTTTGGTAAGAATAATTCCCCTCTCCCCACCAGTGTGATTACTACCTCTGAGGGTTTAGAGCTTGAGGTAGTCACCTCATACAAGTACTTGGGAGTATGGCTAGAATGTACACGGTCCTTCTCTCAGCACATATCAAAGCTGCAGGCTAAGGTTAAATCTAGACTTGGTTTCCTCTATCGTAATCGCTCCTCTTTCACCCCAGCTGCCAAACTAACCCTGATTCAGATGACCATCCTACCCATGCTAGATTACAGAGACGTAATTTATAGATCGGCAGGTAAGGGTGCTCTTGAGCAGCTAGATGTTCTTTACCATTCGGTCATCAGATTTGCCACCAATGCTTATAGGACACATCACTGCACTCTATACTCCTCTGTAAACTGGTCATCTCTGTATACCCGTCGCAAGACCCACTGGTTGATGCTTATTTACAAAACCCTCTTAGGCCTCACTCCCCCCTATCTGACATACCTACTGCAGCCCTCATCCTCCACATACAACACCCGTTCTGACAGTCACATTCTGTTAAAGGTCCCCAAAGCACACACATCCCTGGGTCGCTCCTCTTTTCAGTTCGCTGCAGCTAGCGACTGGAACGAGATGCAAAAAACACTCAAACTGGACAGTTTTATCTCCATTGCTTCATTCAAAGATTAAATCATGGAAACTCTTACTGACAGTTGTGGCTGCTTCGCCTGATGTATTGTTGTCTCTACCTTCTTCCCTTTGTGCTGTTGCCTGTGCCCAATAATGTTTGTACCATGTTTTGTGCTGCTACCATCTTGTGCTGCTGCCATGTTGTCTTGCTACCATGTTGTTGTCATGTTGTGTTGCTACCATGCTGTGTTGTCATGTGTTGCTGCCATGCTAGGTGGTTGTCTTAGGTCTCTTTATGTAGTGTTGTGGTGTCTCTCTTGTCGTGATGTGTGCTTTGTCCTATATTTTTATTTTATTTTACATTTTTAATCCCAGCCCCCGTCCCTGCAGGAGGCATTTTACCTTTTGGTAGGCCATCATTGTAAATAAGAATTTGTTCTTAACTGACTTGCCTAGTTAAATAAAGGTTCAATATAAATAAATAAAATAAAAAATGGCCTTTCTCCTTCACCACTCTTTTTTTCTCCTCTCCCTCAATTCAATTCAATTAGCTTTATTGGCATGGGAAACATATGTTAACATTGCCAAAGCAAGTGAAGTAGATAGTAAACAAAAGTGAAATAAACAATAAATATTAACAGTAAACATTACACTCAGAATTTACAAAAGAATAAAGACATTTCAAATGCCATATTATGTATATATATACAGTGTTGTAATGATGTGCAAATAGTTAAAGTACAAATGGGAAAATAAATAAACATAAATATGGGTTGTATTTACAATGGTGTTTGTTCTTCACTGGTTCTTCACACAATTTTGTTCTAGGAATAGGAGCCTATAACCAGGAATAGGATCTTGTAACCAGGAATATGATCTTATAACCAGGAATAGGATCTTATAACCAGGAATAAGAGCTTATAACCAGGAATAGGATCTTATAACCAGGAATAAGAGCTTATAACCAGGAATAAGAGCTTCTAACCAGGAATAGGATCGTATAACCAGGAATAAGAGCTTAAAACCAGGAATAAGAGCTTATAACCAGGAATACAATCTTATAACCAGAAATAGGATCGTATAACCAGGAATAGGATCTTATAACCAGGAATAGGATCTTATAACCAGTAACCAGTGCACTCTGGGGTTCAACGTAACACAGAGACCCACTGACCTCCAGAACGTATTAAGAAGCTCTCATACCTCCCTCATTCACCAACACCCCACCCCACCCAGCCCTATTTCTTCTTAAAGAAAACCCTACTACCTCCCTCTTCTTTGCCCCTCCCCTCCCCTCCTTGCCCTGCCCACCCGCTGTGCTGTGGTTGGCTCCCTTTGATCTGCCCAGTGCTTTAATTGGGAGGAAGTGAAGTGTGGGGCCAGTGAGGTCACCATTACCCCTGACCCCTCTCATCGACCACTCTGAATGTCGTTAGGGAGCAAGACGGTTCTCACGGCGGCTGGGGGAGAGGGGGGGCTGTGTGTGTCTCTTCCTCTGAATAGAGGAAGGAAGGAGGATGACAGTTAGGTAGGGATAAAGATTTGTCGTAAAATGTAGTGCAACACACACTCACATACTGTACACACACAAAAGACTAGCAGACATAGCTTTTGAGCATGGTTGTTAAGCTGTTTTTTGGCAACTGTATGTAGAATAAATCTTCTAATCGGTGTCCTTACTGACAGATGTGAGTCACCAAAACAGAGTTAAATGGGTACGCACATACACACACACAGACCTTGTGGATCTCTGTTTCCCCAGCCAAGTCACACCAGATTACTGCAGTATTAGTTTGTCCAAGTCCCCAGGACATCGGGAGATGCCTTCAATACCGTCCACCAGGGGCAACATGAGCGCCAACTACCATCTAGTAGGCTTGTGGCTTCCTAGGGCATTGTGGATGGGGATAGAGGAAAGGCCTAAACCGCGAGCTACAGCTCAGAGGAACGTGGGTTCAATCCCAGTGCTAGGCACTCATTTTGTTTTTATTCTGTTTGAACCCTGTCCCAAACCTTAACCCTTAACTTAACCAGTCGGAATTAATGCCTACATTTAACCTTCAAGTTTTTTCTGTTTTAACCCTGTACCAAACCTTAACCCTTAACTTAACCAGTCGGAATTAATGCCTAAACTTAACCTTCAAGTTTTTTCTGTTTGAACCTTATCCCAAACCTTAACCCTTACCTTAACCAGTCAGAATTAATGCCTATTTTTAACCTTCAAGTTTTGACGTTTACATGGACCAACGTTGATGACTGAATTCAGACCATGAGATCTTGTTGGTTTCACTGTGGACAATGTAAGGAGACCGAAGCCAAGGGTGTGTGTGTCTGCCTGATCTCCTTTACTCCTTTGCCTCCCGCGAGGAGAGAAAGAACAGGGGGGAGGTTTAAGCATTACACACATCAAAGACACGCTCAGATATTTCACTTTGTATAGGGGGTAAGAACCCATCAAACGACACCATCCCCTCCCTCCCCTTCCCCCCTTGCCTTGTCCCGTCTCCCCTCACTCTGCATAGTGCTAGCCTAAATTAAGGGGGCGGGTAAGAGAAATCCATATATCCGACGTATAAACGTCTGCTCTTTGACAGTTCAAAGGCATCGCTAAAAATGGGATGGGTGAATGATTTAATACATGTTGAAATATATGCGGCAACTCATCCCCCCTATATGCATTAACCACAATGCATTAGGTACTTGGAGCTCAATTGCCTATCTCTTGATGACCAAATTGCTGGTTGTCTTGTCTTCATGTATGTGCCGTGGGTGTGTTAGCCATGTTCAGGTGTGTGCAGGTGCGCTGGTGTTGACAGAGGAGTACAGTGGATGATTTATGTGAGTCCATATGAGGAGGGAGGCTTCCGCAGAATCAAAACGTCAGAGAGAGAGAGTGAGATTGTGCGAGGCTCTGTGTGTGTGTAGACCTCTGTGTGTATCCTGTGTGTGTGCCTGTGTGTCTCCCCAAAAACATGCTTACTTCGGTGTGTGTGTGTCTCAGTGTTTTGCACTGGCAGGCTTCCAGAGAGGTGATTTATGGTGGATTAGGCTAATCCCTACCTGCTCTGCTCCCTGGCTATCTCTAGGTGATCTGGGGGGGGGGGGGGGGGGGGGGTGACAGAAGAAGTGCCAGGAAACCACCATGGGACGGACAATATCTTGCTGAATCAGTCCCAACATTGTTTTGAGGAAGAGAATACCTGGGTATATTATGAAATGTTAAGTGTGTAGACATACATGAAGGCCAATGTCTTTAGTTCTAAAACAAAGATGAGATGAGACAATAACAGAAAAGACAAGAAGAGAAGAGATGATACTAAACAAGATGAGAAGAGGTGAGACTAAACAACATGAGAGGAGAAGAGACTTAACAAGATGAGAAAAGCAGAGGTGAGACTAAACAAGATGAGAAGAGGCGAGACTAAACAAGATGAGAAGAAGTGATACTAAATGAGATGTGAAGAGGTGAGACTAAACAAGATGAGAAGAGAAGAGACTAAACAAGATGAGAAGAGGTGAGACTTAACAAGATGAGAAGAGGTGAGAAGAGGTAAGACTAAACAAGATGAGAAGAGAAGAGGTGAGACTAAGACAAGATGAGAAGAGAAGAGGTGAGACTAAGACAAGATGAGAAGAGAAGAGGTGAGACTAAACAAGATGAGAAGAGTTGAGACTAAACAAGATGAGAAGAAGTGAGACTAAACAAGATGAGAAGAGAAGAGGTGAGACTAAACAAGATGAGAAGAGGTGAGACTAAACGAGATGAGAAGAGAAGAGGTGAGACTAAACAAGATGAGAAGAGAAGAGACTAAACAAGATGAGAAGAAGTGAGACTAAACGAGATGAGAAGAGAAGCGACGAGATGAGACGAGTGAAAAGTAATCCAAGGCAGGGAAGAGAATGGAAGAGGCTGATTAGACAAATAAATCCTTGTTTTATTCCCAGTAATTCCTGCAGTTTATTTCAAGGGGACAGGAATTCCACGTTTGCCTTTGCTCTGCTCTGTCTGTGCTCCTTGCTGCCACACACACACACACACACACACACGCATCCACACTCACGCACACACACGCTAACACATGCACACAGGCAATCATGCAAACTTATTTTATTCTCTCTCAATTCAATTTCAATTCAATTTCTCTCTCTCTCTCTTTGAATGTATAGATGCCTCCTGAGTCATTAGCTGTATATGTGATTTTGTTGCAATAAAGAACATTTAATTTCCCCTTAGGCGTTCATATACTGAGCCTGTAGAAAGTGAGTGTGAGTTTCCGGCTCACACACACGTCTGTGTTTCTCCTTCCTTCCCTGCGGCACCACAGTCTTTATCCTCCTACTGTAGATAATAGCCCTGAGTTCTCTGTCGCTAATGCCTTAGTTGGTGTGTGTTTGATCCCGATAAGCAACGATACCAGAGAACAAACACACACACACACACACAAATACGCAGACACACCTACACACCTTCACACAGGAAGTTATTCATTCATTCAGATAATCAAGCTAAGCTCCCCTGCCTTACATTGTGTGTGTGCAAGTGGAATATTTTTGTTGTTGTTAGCTAGCTAACTAGCTAGCCAGCTAGCCGCGATTGTTAGCAGCTAAGCTAGCTAGCTAACTACTGCTGCCTATATCATCCAACAACAACTAACTAGGTTTCCTCTTGACATCAACTTTTAGCTACAAAACAAAGTATTTGAAATAGAATGGAACGGTAAGATGGTTGTTGTGTGAAGGATCTGCTTTGACTTGATTTCTTGTTGGCTAGCCAGCAAGCTAAGTTAGCCGCGATAGCTAGCATGCTAGCTAACTACTTCTAAATAGTTGTTTTGCTCTTCATTGTAATCAGAGGGATAAAAGCAATACTCTGCATGCCAGTCTCTCTTAGCTAAGAGTTGAGAATTTGTTTTAACTTCTTGTTTGCATAGTTAACTTACACACAGCACTGACACACACACTTACCCCACCATACATGCCACCAGGGGTATTTTCACAGTACCCAGGTCCAGAAAATGTTTGTAAATTGTAAAGTATTTTGTCTGCAATGTCTTTTTCATTGTGTCGGACCCCATTAAGACTAGCTGTCGTCATTGGCGTCGGCTAATGGGGATCCTAGTCAAATAAAATAAATCTATCTGTCTCGCATGTGACCTGAGGCAGCAAGTCCCTGAACCCTGACATTTGACCTTTAACCCCTGATGACCCCTGGGCCCGAGATCCACCTGCCAGGTGTGCTGTTACCGTGGACAACTGCTCACCTGCCATAGGTGAGAGCCTTCCCTTTAGTAACGACAGGGAAAGTCCTTTAACCCCCGCACACACACACACACACACACACACACCTCCTCTCACCCCCTGCTCTCCTGGCAAACACACCTCAACACCCGATACTGTTGAGCTGTGCTTTTCCCTCTCTTTTCATCTCTTTGCTTCTTCTGTTTTCTCTTCTTTCCCTTTCTCTTTCTTTCTCTCTTTTAATGAACCGCCTTGAAGGCCGTGGAGAAAAATCACAGCTCTGAACTCTGTTGACGCTTCTTTTGTACCTTTGTGCTTTTATGAGATATAAACACAATGAGTTATCATGTTGAGGGATGAAAACGCTGCTCTAAACTTTGGCACACCCACGGCGCGGATCAAACGTTTAGCTTGGAATCATAAACGCCTGCCTATATAGCCGCACTCTGTGTCCTCTCTTGTACACACACACACACACACACACACACACACACACACACACACACACACACACACACACACACACACCGTCTTGTATAACTAACCATGTTGTGACAAACAATTCAGTCCCATTCAAAATCATATTTTCCCTAAACCTAACCATAACCTTAACCCTAACCTAACCCTAACCTTAACCCCAAAACCTAACCTTAACCCTAACCCTAGCTCCTAACCCTAAAACTAACCCTAGCTCCTAACCCTAACCCTAAACCTAATTCTAACCCTAACACTAATTCTAAACTTAAGACTAAACCCCCGAGAAATAGCATTTGAACTTGTGGGGACCAACAAAATGTTCCCAGTTGGTCTAATCTGAGTTTTTCACACTTCCTGTGGGGACTTCTGTTAAACACGTCCACACACCCACAAAAACTCAATGACTCTGGGAAACAGTGGTGGATATCTGTGTTGCTAAATTTAGGCTGGTTCCTAAGTGGGTCTCACTCAGCCTATTATGTCTATCACAGCTGTGTGTTTAGAACACACACACACACACACACACACACACACACGTACATACACACACACACACTCACACACACAAACACACAGTCCATTTGCTTGTTAATCATTAGGTGAAGGGCCCATTTGGTGTTGTGGGAACATGGGCAGTGGTTGCTTAAGTGTGTCCTAACTGGGTCAGAGGGGCCAAGGGTGTGAGAGAGAATTCTATAGAAGTAGAATGAGTTATACAAAACAAAGTGAGAGAATCTACTTGATTTTATATCTGTAATGTGGATCCCAAATATACAAATATAATTGACTTCCAGGCCCACACTTTCCATTAGCCGAATATTAGACGTGTGCATGGAGGTGAATTGCGTTTGTGTGTGTGTGTGTGCGTGCGTGCGTCCATGCGTGCGTGAGTGCCTTGGTCTTTAGTGTCTGTGCACCAGTGGGTTGTCTGTGTGTATACTCCTGTATGCACGTTTGATTGACATCAGAGTCACGGCTGGGTGACTTAGCGGGCTGAGTGACTTAGTGGCCTGAGTGACTTCGTGAGCGGTGAATCATTGTGACAATAGACTCTGACACTAGACTCCCGTGGATAGTTCCTCTGAGCTCTCTAACCTTTGACCCCTAGTGTCAGAACCAGAGACAACCATAGACATCCTCAGACAATACCAGAGGAGAATTACACGTCTCCAGGTCCTCCCAGCCCTTCTGATCAGGACAGAAGAAGAGAAGAAGAGACCTTTATCTGTGTGTTCTTTTCTGACGCTGATGCTATGCTAATGAGGCTAGTGATAATGCAGGCTTAACCATAGAGATGTGGAGGGAGGAGGAGGAAAGATGGAGTGTAAAGGGTTAAGAGGGCGGATGCGGTGTAAAGTCGTCAGGGATGGGTGCTTCGGGGGTTAAAAAAGAGAGTGGTCTAATCCACAGGTGTGTGTGTGTGTGTGTTTGTGTGTGTGTGTGTGTGTGTGTGTGTGTGTGTGTGTGTGTGTGTGTGTGTGTGGAGCCGGCCCTGTAATGTGTGTGTGTGTGTGTCTGTGTGTGTGTGTGTGTGTGTGTGCGAGCGTGTGTGTGTGCGTCTGTACGTGCACACACGTGCATTTGCATTTGCTTACTTGGCTGTTTCATGCTGAAAGACACAGGGTCCACAGATCTTTACACCTATATATATATACAGTACCAGTCAAAAGTTTGGACACACCTACTCATTCAAGGGTTTTGCTTTATTTTTACTATTTTTTACATTGTAGAATAATAGTGAAGACATCAAAACTATGAAATAACACCTATGGAATCATGTAATAACCAAAAAAGTGTTAAACAAATCAAAATATATTTGAAATTCTTCAATTAGCCACCCTTTGCCTTGATGACAGCTTTGCACACTCTTGGCATTCTCTCAACCGGCTTCATGAGGTAGTCACCTGGAATGCATTTCAATTGACAGGTGTGACTTCTTAAAAGGTAATTTGTGGAATTTCTTTCCTTCTTAATACGTTTGAGCCAATCAGTTGTGTTGTGAACTCCTGAGTGGCGCAGTGGTCTAAGGCACTGCATCGCAGTGCTAACTGTGCCACTAGAGATCCTGGTTCGAATCCAGGCTCTGTCGCAGCCGGCCGCGACCGGGAGACTCATGGGCGGCGCACAATTGGCCCAGCGTCGTCTAGGGTAGGGGAGGGAATGGCCGGCAGGGATGTAGCTCAGTTGATAGAGCATGGCGTTTGCAACGCCAGGGTTGTGGGTTCGATTCCCACGGGGGGCCAGTATAAAAAAATAAAAAATATGTAATCACTAACTGTAAGTCGCTCTGGATAAGAGCGTCTGCTAAATGACTAAAATGTAAATGTAAATGTAATGTAAATGTGACAAGGTAGGGGGGGTATACAGAAGATAGCCCAATTTGGTAAAAGACCAAGTCCATATTATGGCAAGAACAGCTCAAATAAGCAAAGAGAATCAACAGTCCATCATTACTTTAAGACATGAAGGTCAGTCAATAGGGAACATTTCAAGAACTTTGAAAGTTTCTGCAAGTGCAGTTGCAAAAACCATCAAGCGCTATGATGAAACTGGCTCTCATGAGGACCGCCACAGGAATGGAAGACCCAGAGTTACCTCTGCTGCAGAGGATCAATTCATTAGAGTTACCAGCCTCAGAAATTGCAGCCCAAATAAATGCTTCACAGAGTTCAAGTCACAGACACATCTCAACATCAACTGTTCAGAGGGGACTGTGTGAATCAGGCCATGGTCGAATTGCTGCAAAGAAACCACTACTAAAGGACACCAATAATAAGAAGAGACCTGCTTAGGCCAAGAAACACGAGCAATGGACATTAGACCAGTGGAAATTTGTCCTTTGGTCTGGAGTTCAAAGCTGAGATTTTTGGTTACAACCGCTGTGTCTTTGTGAGACGTGGTGTGGGTGATCTGGTACAGGGAGAGAAACAGAGTTTAATCAACAATAGTATAATCAAAGCTGCTTACAAGCAAAGCCAATTCACTGGTCAGCACGTTGACATGCTGAAAAGGATATCCTGAGTCCTCAAGAGACACCCAAGCAGAGCAACGTCCAAGAATGCCTCAGAGTAGCTCTCTGACAAACACCTGTTACTAGTAGTAGTTGGTTGACAACTCCGTTGTGTCCTCCTCCCAGAGTGCAAAGAGCCTTGGCATGACCCTGGACAACACGCTGTCGTTCTCCGCTAACATCAAGGCGGTGACCCGATCCTGTAGGTTCATGCTCTACAACATTCGGAGAGTACGACCCTGCCTTACACAGGAAGCGGCACAGGTCCTAATCCAGGCACTTGTCATCTCCCGTCTGGATTACTGCAACTCGCTGTTGGCTGGGCTCCCTGCCTGTGCCATTAAACCCCTACAACTTATCCAGAACGCTGCAGCCCGTCTGGTGTTCAACCTTCCCAAGTTCTCTCATGTCACCCCGCTCCTCCGCACACTCCACTGGCTTCCAGTTGAAGCTCGCATCTACTACAAAACCATTGTGCTTGCCTACGGAGCTGTGAGGGGAACGGCACCTCCTTACCTTCAGGCTCTGATCAGACCCTACACGCAAACGAGGGCACTACGTTCATCCATCTCTGGCCTGCTAGCCCCCCTACCTCTACGGAAGTACAGTTCCCGCTCAGCCCAGTCAAAGCTATTCGCTGCTCTGGCACCCCAATGGTGGAACAAGCTCCCCCACTACGCCAGGACAGCGGAGTCACTGACCATCTTCCGGAGACACCTCTTTAAGGAATACCTGGAATAGTATAACAGTAATCCTTCTACCCCCCCCCCCAAAAAAAAAATAATTAATAAAAATAAAAATAAGTGTGGTTGTCCCACTGGCTATCCTAAGTTGAATGCACCAATTTGTAAGTCGCTCCGGATAAGAGCGTCTGCTAAATGACTTAAATGTAAAATGTAAATGAACGGATGGTCTCCGCATGTGTAGTTCCCACCGTAAATCATGGAGGAGGAGTTGTTATGGTGTGGGGGTGCTTTGCTGGTGACACTGTCTGTGATTTATTTAGAATTCAAGGCACACTTAACCAGCATGGCTACCACAGCATTCTGCAGCGATACACCATCCCATCTGGTTTGGGCTTAGTGGGATTATCAATTGTTTTTCAACAGGACAATGACCCAACACACCTCCAGGCTGTGTAATGGCTATTTTACCAAGAAGGAGCGTGATGGAGTGCTGCATCAGATTACCTGGCATCCACAATCCCCCGACCTCAACCAAATTGAGATGGTTTGGGATGAGTCGGATGGCAGAGTGAAGGAAAAGCAGCCAACAAGTGCTCAGCATATGTGGGAACTCCTTCAAGACTGTTGGAAAAGCATTCCAGGTGAAGCTGGTTGAGACAATGCCAAGAGTATGCAAAGCTGTCATCAAGGAGAATATTCCATGGAGAATAAGAGCACCTCCTCCCAGCTGCCCACTGCACTGAGGCTAGGAAACACTATCACCACCGATAAATTTACAATAATCGATTGGACACTGTGTTAACAAACCTCCAAACGAGCTTCAATGCCATACAACACTCCTTCCGTAGCCTCCAACTGCTCTTAAACACTAGTAAAACTAAATGCATGCTCTTCAATTGAACGCTGCTGGCACCCGCCCACACAACTAGAATCACTACTCTCTGCGGGTCTGACCTAGAGTATGTGGACAACTACAAATACCTAGGTGTCTGGTTAGACTGTAAACTATCCTTCCAGACTAACATTAAGCATCTCCAATCCAAAGTTAAATCTAGAATCGGCTTCCTATTTCGCAACAAAGCCTCCTTCACTCATGCTGCCAAACATGCCCTTGTTAAACTGACTATCCTACCGATCCTTAACTTCGGGGATGTCATTTACAAAATAGCCTCCAACACTCTACTCAGCAAATTGGATGTAGTCTATCACAGTGCCATCCGTTTTGTCACCAAAGCCCCATATACTACCCACCGCTGTGACCTGTACACTCTTGTTGGCTGGTCCTCACTACATATTCGTCGCCAAACCCACTGGCTCCATGTCATCTATAAATCACTGCTAGGCAAATCCCCGCCTTATCTTAGCTCATTGGTCACCATAGCAACACCCACCTGTAGTATGCACTCCAGCAGGTATATCTCACTGGTCATCCCCAAAGCCAACACCTCCTTTGGCCGCCATTCCTTCCAGTTCTCTGCTGCCAATGACTGGAACGAACTGCAAAAATCTCTGAAGCTGGAGACTCTTATCTCCCTCACTAACTTTAAGCATCAGTTATCAGAGCACCTTACCGATCACTGCACCTGTACACAGCCCATCTGAAATTAGCCCACCCAACTACCTCATCCCCATATTGTTATTTATTTTGCTCATTTGCACACCAGTATCTCTATTTGCACATCATCTCTTGCACATCTATCATTCCAGTGTTAATACTAAATTGTAATTATTTTGCACTATGGCCTATTTATTTATTTATTAACTTGCTACATTCACACACACTGTATATATATTTTCTGTTGTATTTTTTGACTTTATGTTTTGTTTACCCCATATGTAACTCTGTGTTGTTGTTTTTTATCGCACTGCTTTGCTTTATCTTGGCCAGGTCGCAGTTGTAAATGAGAACTTGTTCTCAACTGGCTTACCTGGTTAAATAAAGGTGAAATAAAATAAAAGGTAAAGGGTGGCTATTTGAAGAATCTCAAATATAAAATATATTTTGATCTGTTTAACATACATACAGTGCATTCAGACTGAGGTCAAGTTAGAGGTCTAGCCCTCAAACATCTTACCACCTCAAAACATTGCATCAACATTACATCAACGTTGCATCAACGTCGTATAAACGTTTGTGTGTGCTCAGAGCAAACTTATTCCTCTGGTTGGAATCTGCTCTGTCCACAGTAGACACTTTTAAAGGCCTTGCCTGCAGACTGGAGACTGAGACAGGGAAACAGGCATCCAGCTGCAGTATTGACACAGTGACTAGCTGGCTTCTTATCACAGTAAGAACCACACAGGTGATGAATACCTCCATGGTCCTCCACTGAAAAGACGGAAAGGTAAAGGAGGAGGTTATTGGGTTAGAGAGTAGACTATGAAAGAGGTCTCACTTGAAAAAGAGATGTCCATCTCTTGAAGTCAATGTGACTTCCCTGGTTAAATAAAGGAGGTGAGAAAGAAGACTTGTAGGATGAAGGAAGATGGGGCATTGACCTGAAATAGTCAAAAGGAGAAAATAACACGGTTGACACTCTTAAGGCGACATTTTCCCCTCGCAAACGCACCTGCGCTGTGAGCAAACACACCTGTGCTGTGAGCAAACGCACCTGCGCTGTTAACAAACGCACCTGTGCTGTGAGCAAACGCAGCTTAGCATTTTAAATATACGGGATGACGAGTGAAATTAAATATGCATTTATGTAGTAACTTCACGGCAAACACAATGCAATTTGCGAGGTACAATATCATACCTTATTTCAAATGTTACGTTGTATTTGTTCATATGCGTGTTCCTTTTTCAAATAAATGTTTTGTTCTGTTTCAGACATTTCCTCCTTTTCTTCTACAGAACTGAATTACTAAACTTTTACTGTTTTTTTCACCTGCCTGAGACTGTCACAGAGGTCGAATACAACAGGGCTGACAACTGATTGACAGACAAAGAGACTGCTACTTTTTCTGCCTTTAAAAAGTATTTTAAACAGACGTAAACCTGCAGACACTGTAGAAACACACCCAACACACATTCTTTCAGAATGCAGAAGCGTATACAGAGGCGAAGGTGTTAGATTACAGTGAAGTGGATTGGTTCCAAGCACAGCCTGCTCCCTATCTTCCTTTAACTGCTGATTACACGGCAGGCTTTGAAGGCGGCTTTAATTGCCACAGCGATCGGCCACTTCAGACAGGGAGACTTTTTTCTCCAACCCTTTTATTGATTTCTCCTCTCAATAAAACCGCCCACTACATCTCCACTCCCTTTCACTTTCTTTCTTTCTTTCTTTCTTTCTTTCTTTCTTTCTTTCTCTCTCTCTCTCTCTCTCTCTCTCTCTCTCTCTCTCTCTCTCTCTCTCTCTCTCTCTCTCTCTCTCTCTCTCTCTCTCTCTCTCTCTCTCTCTCTCTCTCTCTCTCTCTCTCTCTCTCTCTCTCTCTCTCTCTCTCTCTCTCTCTCTCTCTCCCTTTCAATTCAATTCAAAGGGCTTTATTGGCATGGGAAACACATGTTTACATTGCCAAAGCAAGTAAAATAGACAATAAACAAAAGGGAAATGTTAAGGGAAATAAACAATCCGAAATGAACAGTAAACATTACACTCACAAAAGTTTTAAAATAATATAGACATCTGAAATGTTCTATTATTGGCTATGTACAGTGTTGTAACAATGTGTAAATAGTTGAAGTAAATCGTTGTAGAAAGGGAAAATAAATAAACAGATAAATATATGTTGTATTTTAAATGGTGTTTGTCCTCCACTGACTGCCCTTTTCTTGTAAATTGCACACTGTGGTAGTTCACCTAATAGATATGGTAGTTTATCAAGATTGGATTTGTTTTCAAATTCTTTGTCGGTCTGTGTAATCTGAGGGAAATATGTGTCTCTAATATGGTCATACACTTGGCAGGAGGTTAGGAAGTACAGCTCAGTTTCCACTTCAGTGTCTTCTCTTGAGAGCCAGGGCCCAGATTCACAAAACCTTCTTAAGAAGCAATGTATTCTTAACTCCCATTTATTCTTAACGATAGACTTATGAAGAAAGTTAAGCAAAAGTTACTATTCCTCAAAAAAGGTTCTTGGAAATGTTCTTGCATTATTTCTTATGTTTCTCCTTGAGCAAAATGTTAAGTAGAAATTACATTCTTGAAAATATGTTCTTGGAAATGTTTTTAATGTCAAGATAGCTAAACACTTGTCTTAAACTAAGGGCAGTGAGAGAATAAGCTAATGAAAGCAATTGAACATGTTTAATTCACTCACAAACCTCATATGAAAGTTTTAGTATTGATTATTTTAAACCTTTGAACGATTTAGAACAGTAATCTCAGTACGAAATCGCAGTAACAAATATGCTAACATGATTGCCATTGCTAGCTAGATACAGTTGAAGTCGGAAGTTTACATACACCTTAGCTAAATACATTTAAACTCAGTTTTTCACAATTCCTGACATTTAATCCTAGTAACAATTCCCTGTCTTAGGTCAGTTAGGATCACCACTTCATTTTAAGAATGTGAAATGTCAGAATAATAGTAGAGAGAATTATTTATTTAAGCTTTTATTTCTTTCATCACATTCCCAGTGGGTCAGAAGTTTACATACACTCAATTAGTATTTGGTAGCATTGCCTTTAAATTGTTTAATTTGGGTTAAACGTTTCAGGTAGCCTTCCACAAGCCTCCCACAATAAGTTGGGTGACTTTTGGCCCATTCCTCCTGACAGAGCTGGTGTAACAGTGTCAGGTTTGTAGGCCTCCTTGCTCGCACACGCTTTTTCAGTTCTGCCCACAAATGTTCTATAGGAGTGAGGTCAGGGCTTTGTGATGGCCACTCCAATACCTTGACTTTGTTGTCCTTAAGCCATTTTGCCACAACTTTGGAAGTATGCTTGGGGTCATTGTTCATTTGGAAGACCCATTTGCGACCAAACTTCCTGACTGATGTCTTGAGATGTTGCTTCAATATTTCCACATAATTTTCCTTCCTCATGATGCCATCTATTTTGTGAAGTGCACCAGTCCCTCCTGCAGCAAAGCACCCCCACAGCATGATGCTGCCACCCCCGTGCTTCATAGTTGGGATGGTGTTCTTCGGCTTGCAAGCCACCCCCTTTTTCCTCCAAACATAACGATGGTCATTATGGCCAAACAGTTCTATTTTTGCTTCATCAGACCAGAGGACATTTCTCCAAAAAGTACGATCTTTGTCCCCATGTGCAGTTGCAAACCGTAATCTGGCTTTTTTATGGCAGTTTTGGAGCAGTGGCTTCTTCCTGGCTGAGCGGCCTTTCAGGTTATGTCGATATAGGACTCGTTTTACTGTGGATATAGATACTTTTGTACCTGTTTGGTCCAGCATCTTCACAAGGTCCTTTGCTGCTGTTCTGGGATTGATTTGCACTTTTCGCACCAAAGTACGTTCATCTCTAGGAGACAGAACGCATCTCCTTCCTGAGCGGTATGACGGCTGCGTGGTCCCATGGTGTTTATACTTGTGTACTATTGTTTGTACAGTCTGACAGAATCTGTGCAGAAGATCTAGGTGCTGCTGTAGGCCCTCCCTGGTTGGGGACAGAAGCACCAGATCAACTGCAAACAGTAAATATTTGACTTCAGTCTAGTAGGGTGAGGTCGGGTGCTTGAGACTGTTCTAGAGCCCTCGCCAATTCGTTAATATAAAAGTTGAAGAGAGTGGGGCTCAAGCTGTATCCCTGTCTAACCCCCCGGCCCTGAGGAACGAAACCGTTGTGTTTTTTGCCACGCTTATTGTTTGTGTACATGGATTTTATAATGTGGTCCGTTTTCCCCCCAAAACCGCTTTCCATCAATTTGTATAACAGACCCTCATGCCAAAAGTCAGTTTAATTAACAAAGCATGAGAAGACTTTGCTTTTGCTTTGGTTTGTTTGTTTGTCAATAAGGGTGTGGGTGTTTCTCTTCAACATGGTTTCAGAATGTTAGGTGGCACTCTGAATGGCCCACATGGTTTCAGAATGTTAGGTGGCACTCTGAATGGCCCAAATGGTTTCACAATGATAGGTGGCTGTTTCTTTTCGACGGCCCAAATGGTTTCACAATGATAGGTGGCTGTTTCTCTTCGACGGCCCACATGGTTTCACACAGTGGCGTCAGTTCAGCTAAAGCTAGGGTATGGCAATTTCTGCATTTCTACACAATTAAAAAACTCTAAAATGCTATTTGGAGAACAGCAAAAACTAACAAAAATGACCCCAGACATTAATTATCCCTGCAGTATTAAGTTTAAAGGTCTGTGGAACGGCATATACAATGTCAACCACTACTCAACCTCATCATAAATTGACTAATTTACTTGTGGAATGGCGCATACAGTGCAATGTGAAATAGATGCATAATACACGCTATCAAGTCACAACAAGGCCGACTTCAAAATGCCAACCTCCATAGGCGATGCGTGAGTTTCAAGTTTGGAGAAGCAATTTTTTCACCATAAAATTTCACCTTTATAATAAAGGATTGCATGCATCTATCATCGCATTTGCAGACTAATGTAAGATAGGTTACTGTTCCTAATGGGATGAGTAGATTGCATAGTCATAATTTAGGCTAATAATATAATTCAATCACTGTTGGCAAAACAGACAGTTCTGAACAATGCACGCCTGAGCGGGTAGTGACATAGAGTAGGCCTAATCAATGACGTTTCTTGTCCTTTCTTTACACTGGAAAATGTTGGCCTTTTATAAACACATTTCATGCAATTCTACTACAATTTATAGGATTGGAGACATAAGCAACATATTTTTTAATGCAACACAAATTAGTAGCCTACTCTGCTGACACTGATAAACAGATCAGTAAAAATGACCTTATCTTGAATGCAACCAGGCTTACAAAAAGGGGAGACACAAATTGTACAATAAGATGTCCATCTAGCCTGGAGAAGGAAATTATTGTCCCCAAAAATGTTTTCCAGTGGTACTGATCCAATGATAAAGACAGTGAATATGCGCACACTCACCGCTGGTGCCAATAAGATAGGCTACTGTTTGCTCAATTGGGAGTTGAGAATTTTGATAACTAGAGGAAGATTAGTATTTTCTTTGTCTTCTCTTTTCAGCAATAGCCATTTGCTTTCTTAACTATGTTTTTCCTACTATTGTATTTTGAAATATGGTGATGGCCTAGGCCTATTTAACTGCTTTTCACTGACCGCTGCAACTCAACAATCAGCTATTTGGTAGGCTATTTGTTGAGCACGCGGCCCAAATTGCTTGCTTAAAACAATCCACAGCTCATTTTTTAAAGAAGCTAATGATCCTCTGTGGCCAAATCATGCTCTCTGGTGTAGTATTTTGGATGTTTTTATTTATTTCTCAATAGGCAAGAGTAAGTCATTATATAGCCTAGCAAATGTTTGCAAATGTAATAATATTTACTTTAGGGGAAGCTTATCTTCCGCTAGCCTATTGAACGCTGTCTATGCCAACATCAATGTGAAAGTAACTGGTGCATAAATCAGCTGGCCGAGAGGCTTACAAAGCTGAGTTCAAATGCCAACATCAAATTCAAAGCAATCGGCGCACTGCCTAGATGGCTTACCGGTAAAGCAAACTGTCTGGCACTGTCTCTGCTCTCTGCTTTCTTAAAGTGAGAGAAATGCATGCAGGTTGACAGCTTCTCTCCAAGCAATGCTCTGCATGGTTCTAAAGCCAGCCAATCAATACGCTAAACAGCCATTGCATTTTAATCGGGATTGGAATGATTTTAGTCAACTTTTTTGTAGCCTACTTTTACATTTTTGGTCTTCAGCTTGGACAGGGGTACTGAAGTACTATTTGAGAAGGTCCGGTCACACAATTTCCTAGGTGGCAAAGGTCCAGTTAGATGTTGTAATTTATTGGCGTAGTAACAAACCCCCACCCATGCGACCCCAAACTGTTTACCCCCCTCTTGTTGGCGGAGAGAACATTTTGCAGTTTTAAAGCTAATTTTCTGTAATTCAACTCATTTTGCATGGGGCAGATACATTTTTCTCTGTTTTAAAGCTCATCTGCAATTCTACAAATTCTGTGGTCAGGGTCCGCGTTGCGTATTGACCCCGTTCTGGGTCTGGATCCAGACTGCGGTCCGCCAGTTGAGCATGGGGGAGCTAGGTTATGGCTACTGCCATACCCTGTCATACCCAACTGACGCCCCTGGTTTAAACATTTTAGATGGCTGTTTCTCTTCGACAGCCCACATGGTTTCACAATGTTAGATGCTGTTTCTCTTCGACAGCCCACATGGTTTCACAATGTTAGATGCTGTTTCTCTTCGACAGCCCACATGGTTTTAGAATGTTAGGTGGCACTCTGTTTCTCTTCGACGGCCCACATGGTTTTAGAATGTTAGGTGGCACATACATAACTCACTCAGTCAAGTGCCATGGGGAAAGTACATGTGATTGTTTCACAGAAAAAACTCACCATTGTGGTAATTCTATGTCCTATTCAGGCCTGAGTTAAAATAATATTTAGGGTATTTCAATGACTTTCAAAGACATTTAGAATTAAGTATTTCAATATACTTTTCAAATAGTATTTCTGAAGGATTTCTGAAGTATTCTGAAGTTTGTAATTTCCACTTTGAAATTTCAGACTTGATTTTCCCTTATGACAAAATGTATCAACCCCTACAAACATTTCCATTAATTATAATCCACATAATAATTCACATTTCTTGTTGCTGCAGGATCATTTTCCTGGTATAGCAAACTGGCCCAAATTAAGAGCCTACATCTGTTCATGGCAAAAGTTCACATTATACATTTTGACAAACAAATCACAGACAAATTATGGATGACCGGCCCCACGAGCAGACAACATCTCTTCCCTGATGGATGACCGGCCCCACGAGCAGACAACATCTCTTCCCTGATGAATGACCGGCCCCACGAGCAGACAACATCTCTTCCCTGATGGATGACCGGCCCCACGAGCAGACAACATCTCTTCCCTGATGGATGACCGGCCCCACGAGCAGACAACATCTCTTCCCTGATGGATGACCGGCCCCACGAGCAGACAACATCTCTTCCCTGATGGATGACCGGCCCCACGAGCAGACAACATCTCTTCCCTGATGGATGACCGGCCCCACGAGCAGACAACATCTCTTCCCTGATGGATGACCGGCCCCACGAGCAGACAACATCTCTTCCCTGATGGTCATTGCCTTAATAGGTCATCATGGCGATGGGTCTAAGGATGTTTAAGAGCTGTCTGGAAAGAGAGACAGAGAAGACACTAGACTAGGCCTCGACCCAATGACCCATGAACTCTAACCCTTACTGGTCATAACCCATGATGATTCAGCTGCCCCTAGCCTGCTGGCCGCAAGGCCATTTGTCCCAGACCTCTGTCATGACACACACACACACACAGACACACACACACACACACACACACACACACACACACACACACACACACACACACACACACAGACACACACACACACACACACAGACACACACACACAGTCAACATTGAATTGATTACTGCATTGTGACATTCATATCCCCAGTAAATACATAATTGAATATGCTTTTGATAGGATTCGTCTCCTTTTACCCACATGCCCACATGCCCTTTTACCACTGCATGCCCTGTCGGCCATTGAAATCGTCTGCAACGTGTGTGAGAAACGTCTTGCATTGTAATACAGTTTTTTACAATCACTATGGCACTAATTTCAGAAACTTGACGTCATTTTTCAAAACTCTAGACACAAAACTCAAAATGGTCATCACTTGTAACACAGGCTGTCCAATGTTCAAAACATTGCATTGTGCATTCATATCTTTAAAGAAATCTTATACTTGCACAATCATTGATTCAAAATACAAATTTATTGTGAAATACCAATGAAACGTTAATTTAGATCACCCACACACAAGCAACTAATAGTTTCACTGTGTCATTGTTCGTACAATCATTAAATATTGCAGTACAAAATAGGTGATACATGTTTCATTATGGTACTACATGTAAATACATCCCTGTAAAAGTACTGCAGTAGTAGAGAGAATACCACAGACACAGTGGAATCATTGAACAAAATCTGAAATATATTGATGAAAAACAATACAGTACTGTAAAACATCAACTTGCTTGCTTGTACTGTAAAAAGCAAAACATAGGAGTGATTACTGTACTTCTACATTTTCATCAACTCTGTCTTGTGGATTTGGCCACAGGTTCTCATCTACATCACAATGGATGTTTTCATTAGCCAAACATCTTGTAAAAAACCTTCGGGCATGGCGAATCCAGGCCTGACACTGGTCTGCCGTGATGTCATTGCATGCGTCATCCATGTCCTGGAGAAGAGTGACTTGTTCATGAGGGCGCCTATATAATATAATAATATAATATGCCATTTAGCAGACGCTTTTATCCAAAGCGACTTACAGTCATGCGTGCATACATTTTTTTTTTGTGTATGGGTGGTCCCGGGGATCGAACCCACTACCTTGGCGTTACAAGCGCCGTGCTCTACCAGCTCAGCTACAGAGGACCACCTATCATAAACCTTCCATCAATCGGGTTAAGGAAAGGAGAGTATGGGGGTAAATACAGGGTGGTAAATTGTGCATGGGCCTGAAACCATGCTTGCACCATATGAGCATGGTGGAACCTGACAGTATCCCACACAATGACATAGGTCACGCCATCAGCTCTACAGACCTGATCGAGCTCATCAAGGAAGGTTACAAGGAGAGCTGCATTATATGATCCAATACGAGGTCTGCGTCCCACCACACCATCTTCTGATATAGCCACACACATGGTAATGTTGGCCCCACGTTGTCCAGGTACTTTGATGGTTGCCCGCTGGCCAATTAAATTCCGACCTCTCCTCCTTGTCTTGGCCAGGTTAAAGCCTGCCTCATCCAAATATATGAATTTGTGATGGTTGTCATCAGCATCCAGCTCCATCACCCTCTAAAAATACATTTTGGAAAGAGATTTACTGATTACTGTACAATGAAGAATTATTAGGGAATTGTATTACAACAGCCATCTTGAAACTGAACATACCTGAACATACTCAGTCCTAATTTGCTTCACTCTGTCTGCATTTCTTTCAAAAGGCACACGGTATAGTTGTTTTAAAGACACCTGGTGCCTTTTCAGCATGCGTGCAATAGTCGGCAAACTTATGGATTACACATTGTTAAACATGTCTTCATTGTCCAAGATATGCTGGCGAATTTCTGTAAGGCGAATATCATTTCTGGCCCGAACCAAATCAACCACAGCCTGCTCTTGTTGGTCAGTCAGAATTTTGCCTCTGCCTCCCCTATTTGGCCCAGTCTCAATTCTACAGGGAACATTACAGTAAGAAGACACTTGGTCACATCACCTACTCTGTGATACACATTGGTATGCAGTCATTTGACAATTGAGAGTAGCATAATGTTTGGGGCATGCTGACGACATACCGGTTCTCATTGCGGAATGTTCTGATTATTGAGGCCACGGTTGACCTTCTAAGGTTTGGTTGTATCATTGTAGCCGCCTCAGTCATTGTCATGCCATGATTTATGACATGGTCTACAACTATTGCTCAGATTTCATTGGACACTCTTTGCTGTTGCTGCCGCTGTCTTGGTCCGTGGCCTTGTCCTCTACCACGTTCCCACACATCTCTCAAACGAGGCCCACGACCACCTCTCAGAAGGGGTGCTTGTCCCCTGCCATTCCTTTGACCAACACGTCTTCCTCGTCTTCCTCCCATCACTGCTTGACCTCTATTGTGACCTGGATCACCTGCCAGCTCCATGTTACAGTACGTATCGCTATGTTGTTGCAAGTGGATCCCAATCAATTCTTTATATACTCTTTCCACAATGTGAACACAATCATCAGTAACAAGTTGGCAGAATTGGACAAGCAATTACAAGGGTCTGCATCCATACAGTGCAGTACTGTCAATACTGTAAATAGTCTGAAAAGGGGGTACATGGGACCATAGAAACGGTGTCTGATAAAGAATGATGATGAAATATTACATCCATAGATAATGTAGACTAATTGGTTCATGCTCCACGCTAATTGGTGACAATGAATCTCGTTATCTTGAAACTTTCATGATCTAAACATGGAATATTGTTTGTCTGTTTCCATACAACTATGCATTAAGAGTAATGCAACAGTTACTTATCATTTTGAGCAGTTGTATCAATTGATAGTTGGATAATTGTAATGAAATGAATAGACACTCATCTGAAATGTAATGCGTGAATTGCCTTTTGAAATAGTAGTACTTTGATGTTAAGTTGTGTCATATTGAACAGTTGATTTTTGTTAAATGAACAATTGATCTTAGTTTAATGTGTATTGTATCCAAGCAATTGAAAAAAGTGTTTTTTGATCATTGGTTGTGAGTTTTGTGTCTAGAGTTTTGAAAAATTACGTCAAGGTTCTGAAATTAGTGCCAAAGTGATTGTAAAAAACTGTAAATGGCAGCGAACCAGATGACACTACACTCTTAGAAAAAAAAGGTGCTATCTAGAAGCTAAAAGGGTTATTTGACTGTCCCAATAGGAGAACCCGTTGAAGAACCCTTTTTGGTTCCCGGTAGAACCTTTTTGAGTTCCATGTAGAAACTTTTCCACAGAAAGTTCTACATGGAACCCCAAAAAGTTATACCTGGAACCAAACAGGGTTCTATCTGGAACCAAAAAGCTTTCTCCTATGGGGACAGCCTAAGAACCCTTTTGGAACCCTTTTTTCTAAGAGTGTAGCCTACATTGTGAAACCAGTGCTTACTACACACATTAACATGGTGACTATGCCTGCATCCCAAATGGCACCCTTTTTCCTTATAGTGTGCTACTTTAGACCAGGGGTCTATGGGTCCATTTGGGATGCACCCTTTGACTACATACCCATCAGCGATACAGAGGTGTTTCTCCCCCTGTTACATATGGCTAAGTGTGTGTGTGTGTGTGTGTCCAAGGCTGTGTGTGTCCATGTCCAAGGCTGTGTGTGTTTGTGTGTGTGTCTGTGTGTGTGTGTGTGTGTGTGTGTGTGTGTGGGTGTGCTCAATTCTATGGTCAAATTAGTCACATACCCCCTCGTCCTCTTTAAGAACCCCACGCCCCCGTTGAACCCCTCTGTAACCTTGGGCAGTGTAGCGATACATTCTAATCCCGTTACAAGCTGATCGATGGCTGTCCGGCTCCTCTTCTGCTGACTCAGCCCAGTAAACGTATTGATTACTGCTGGGATCAGCTAGAACCGCTGACCAGCCGCCAATGACAGTCTGGCCAGAACAAATACTGGGGGTTATTTTGCCAGCCTGCAGGTTGAGTTCAGTCCTAGGGGACGCGATATGACTCCATGTGACTCGATGTCAAGGGCAATTTCATTGCGGTGATTTGACACTGTTATGTACAGTGGGGGATAAAAGTATTTAGTCAGCCACCAATTGTGCAAGTTCTCCCACTTAAAAAGATGAGAGAGGCCTGTAATTTTCATCATAGGTACACGTCAACTATGACAGACAAAATGAGAAAAAAAATTCCAGAAAATCACATTGTAGGATTTTTTATGAATTTATTTGCAAATTATGGTGGAAAATAAGTATTTGGTCACCTACAAACAAGCAAGATTTCTGGCTCTCACAGACCTGTAACTTCTTATTTAAGAGGCTCCTCTGTCCTCCACTCGTTACCTGTATTAATGGCACCTGTTTGAACTTGTTATCAGTATAAAATACACCTGTCCACAACCTCAAACAGTCACACTCCAAACTCCACTATGACCAAGACCAAAGAGCTGTCAAAGGACACCAGAAACAAAATTGTAGACCTGCACCAGGCTGGGAAGACTGAATCTGCAATAGGTAAGCAGCTTGGTTTGAAGAAATCGACTGTGGGAGCAATTATTAGGAAATGGAAGACATACAAGACCACTGATAATCTCCCTCGATCTGGGGCTCCACGCAAGATATCACCCCGTGGGGTCAAAATGATCACAAGAACGGTGAGAAAAAATCCCAGAACCACACGGGGGGACCTAGTGAATGACCTGCAGAGAGCTGGGACCAAAATAACAAAGCCTACCATCAGTAACACACTACGCCGCCAGGGACTCAAATCCTGCAGTGCAAGACGTATCCCCCTGCTTAAGCCAGTACATGTCCAGGCCCATCTGAAGTTTGCTAGAGTGCATTTGGATGATACAGAAGAGGATTGGGAGAATGTCATATGGTCAGATGAAACCAAAATATAACTTTTTGGTAAAAACTCAACTTGTCGTGTTTGGAGGACAAAGAATGCTGAGTTGCATCCAAAGAACACCATACCTACTGTGAAGCGTGGAAATATCATGCTTTGGGGCTGTTTTTCTGCAAAGGGACCAGGACGACTGATCCGTGTAAAGGAAAGAATGAATGGGGCCATGTATCGTGAGATTTTGAGTGAAAACCTCCTTCCATCAGCAAGGGCATTGAAGATGAAACGTGGCTGGGTCTTTCAGCATGACAATGATCCCAAACACACCACCCGGGCAATGAAGGAGTGGCTTCGTAAGAACCATTTCAAGGTCCTGGAGTGGCCTAGCCAGTCTCCAGATCTCAACCCCATAGAAAATCTTTGGAGGGAGTTGAAAGTCCGTGTTTCCCAGTGACAGCCCCAAAACATCACTGCTCTAGAGGAGATCTGCATGGAGGAATGGGCCAAAATACCAGCAACAGTGTGTGAAAACCTTGTGAAGACTTACAGAAAACATTTGACCTGTGTCATTGCCAACAAAGGGTATAAAACAAAGTATTGAGAAACTTTTGTAATTGACCAAATACTTATTTTCCACCATAATTTGCAAATAAATTCATTAAAAATCCTACAATGTGATTTTCTGGAAAAAAAACTCTCATTTTGTCTGTCATAGTTGACGTGTACCTATGATGAAAATTACAGGCCTCTCTCATATTTTTAAGTGGGAGAACTTGCACAATTGGTGGCTGACTGAATACTTTTTTCCCCACTGTACATATCAGCACCATGAAGGGAGAGAAAGGGACTCAATGTTATGCACATACAGTGCATTCCCTAAAGTATTCAGCCCCCTTGACCTTTTCCTCTGTAGCTCAGTTGGTAGAGCATGGCGCTTGCAACGCCAGGGTTGTGGGTTCTATTCCCACGGGCGGTCAGTATGAAAAAAAATTATGCACTCACTAACTGTAAATCGCTCTGGATAAGAGCGTCTGCTAAATTACTAAAATGTTCTAAAATTGACTAAATTGGTTTTCATCAATCTACACACAATAACTCATAATGACAAAACAAAAACATACTGAAATATAACATTTACATAAGTATTCAGACCCTTTACTCAGTACTTTGTTGAAACACCTTTGGCAGCGATTACAGCCTCGAGTCTTCTTGGGTATGACGCTACAAGCTTGGCACACCTGTATTTGGGGAGTTCTCCCATTCTTCTCTGCAGATCCTCTCAAGCTCTCTCAGGTTGGATGGGGAGAGTCGCTGCACAGCTATTTTCAGGTCTCTCCAGAGATGTTCGATCGGGTTCAAGTCCGGGCTCTGGCTGGGCCACTCAAGGACATTCAGAGACTTGTCCCGAAGCCACTCCTGCGTGGTCTTGGCTATGTGCTTAGGGTCGTTGTCCTGTTGGAAGGTGAACCTTTGCCCCAGTCTTAGGTCCTTATTGCTCTGGAGCAGGTTTTCATCAAGGATCTCTCTGTACTTTGCTCTGTTCATCTTTCCCTCGATCATGACTAGTCTCGAAGCCCCTGCCGCTGAAAAATATCTCCACAGCATGATGCTGCCACCATCATGCTTCACCATAGGGGTGGTGCCAGGTTTCCTCCAGACGTGATGCTTGGCATTCAGGCCAAAGAGTTCAATCTTGGTTTCATCAGACCAGAGAATCTTGTTTCTCATGGTCTGAGAGTCATTTAGGTGCCTTTTGGCAAATTCCAAGCGTGCTGTCATGTGCCTTTTACTGAGGAGTGGCTTCCGTCTGGCCACCCTACCATAAAGGCCTGATTGGTGGAGTTCTGCAGCGATGGTTGTCCTTCTGGAAGGTTCTCCCATCTCCACAGAGGAGCTCTGGAGCTCTATCTTGGGGACCTTCAATGCTGCAGACATTTTTTGGTACCCTTCCCCAGATCTGTACCTCAACACAATCCTGTCTCGGAGCTCTATGGACAATTCCTTTGACCTCATGACTTGGTTTTTGCTCTGACATGCACTGTCAACTGTGGGACCTTATATTGACAGGTGTGTGCCTTCCCAAATCATGTCCAATCAATTGAATTTACCACAGGTGGACTCCAATCAAGTTGAAAAAACATCTGAAGGATGATCAATGGAATCAGGATTTCGATTTCGAGTGTCATAGCAAAGGGTCTTAATACTTATGTTTTTAAAATAATACATACCTGTTTTCGCTTTGTCATTATGGGGTATTGTGTGTAGATTGATGAGGAACAAAATAATGTAATCAATTTTAGATTAAGGCTGTAATGTGACAAAATGTGGAAAAAGTCAAGGGGTCTGAATAATTTCCGAATGCACTGTATCAGCTCCATGAAGGGAGAGCAAGGGACTCAACACCATTATGTAGATATCAACCATGAGAAACATAAGTCAACATCTCGAGGCCCTCAAATGTAAATCTGGACCTCGAAGCTAGTTCCACTGCTTTTTTTTATTGTTCCCCTCTATTCGAGGACTGATTTAGACTTGGGACACCAGGTGGGTGCAATTCATTATCAGGTAGAACAGAAAACCAGCAGTTGTCCGGACCTCGTAGGGTAACATTTGAATACCCCTGGTCAATGGCTGGTCACCCCTCACCCCTACCAGCTGACTGTCTGACAGACCCCCCCACCCCCCCAACCCCTGGCCCCTGGCATGCACCCCTCACTCCTACCAGCTGACTGACACCCCACCCCACCTCACCTCACTCCTACCAGCTGACTGACACACCACCCCACCTCACCTCACCCCTACCAGCTGACTGACACACCACCCCACCTCACCTCACCCCTACCAGCTGACTGACACACCACCCCACCTCACCTCACCCCTACCAGCTGACTGACACCCCACCTCACCTCACCCCTACCAGCTGACTGACACCTCACCCCACCTCACCTCACCCCTACCAGCTGACTGACACCCCACCTCACCTCACCCCTACCAGCTGACTGACACCTCACCCCACCTCACCGCACCCCTACTAGCTCACTGACACCCCACCTCACCTCACCCCTACCAGCTGACTGACACCTCACCCCACCTCACCTCACCCCTACCAGCTGACTGACACCCCACCTCACCTCACCCCTACCAGCTGACTGACACCCCACCTCACCTCACCCCTACCAGCTGACTGACACCCCACCCCACCCCTACCAGCTGACTGACACCCCACCCCACCTCACCCCTACCAGCTGACTGAAACCCCACCTCACCTAACCTAACCCCTCACCCTTCCAGGTGACTGAAACCCCACCCCACCTCACCTAACCTAATCCCTCACCCCTACCAGCTGACTGAAACCCCACCTCACCTAACCTAACCCCTCACCCCTACCAGCTGACTGAAACCCCACCTCACCTAACCTCTCACCCCTACCAGCTGACTAAAACCCCACCCCACCTCACCTAACCTCTCACCCCTACCAGCTGACTAAAACCCCACCCCACCTCACCTAACCTAACCCCTCACCCCTACCAGCTGACTGAAACCCCACCTCACCTAACCTAACCCCTCACCCCTACCAGGTGACTGAAACCCCACCTCACCTAATCTAACCCCTCACCCCTACCAGCTGACTGAAACCCCCCCTCACCTAACCTAACCCCTCACCCCTACCAGCTGACTAACATGATGACATTACCCCCCTGCCCTCTACACACACACACACACACACACACGTCCACCCGTCTCAAATGCTCAGCAACTATCATTGTCACTGTCAGTTTGGGTGGAGTGACATCACCGTTGCCGCCGACAACCAAAATGTGGCTTCCAATGACAATGAGATGGTTCTTAATTAATTATTAACGCAGCGGACATACTAACAATGCCAGGGTCGTTAGCCTAGCAACACAAAGGTCACGCAACGATAATATGAAGAGTAGCCACTGTGAAATAATGTTTCAGATGAGCTGCCCCTAGGGGTTGTGTTCATTAGGACACACAATGGAAATCTTTTTAGAATGTTTTGCAACAGACGACGAAAAGTCCAGTTACCCTGTCCCTGTTTTGGTCAATTCTCTTCATTTTGGACCCTACTGAACACAGCTGAGGGATGTGATTTTAGGAGAAAAAATGTAACCAAGAGACAGTAGTAGTAGTAGTAGTAGTAGTAGTAGTAGTGCTAGTCTGGTCTAGTGGTAGTGTGTTACAGGAGTGGGTCACAGTTCCGGAGAGACACACTAGGTGTCATCCTCCGACAACCTTAGGCACCTCCTCACACAGTCGGGACTAATCATCATCCTATTGGTGTCACCTGTGTCTATCTGATTCACCTGTGTATTTATGCCCTCACTTCCCTGTGTTCCCTTGCTCAGTTTTCTCTGCTAGTTTCACTATGCCAAGCAGTACTAATCAATGTCTGATAGCGGGACGTATGGACAGGTAGGTGAGAAGTGTTCTCCCTGTTTAGTTATTATTTCAGTCATAGTTAGTATTTCATATTTTTGGCTGTCTTATTTGCTCCGCCTTTCTTTTTCGTGTAAAGTCTGTTATTTTGTATCCTGGCTTCGGGACCATCAGTAAAGTTCCTTGTTTCACCATCTCTGCCTACTGTCTAAACTGCACCGCACGTGGGTCCCACCTCACACCATCCCTTACAGTAGTGTATGTGGGATTCAGACCACCCATTGCCAGAGTTGACAGGTGTTTAAACCCCGGGCCTACCCTGACACCTTCAACACTACATTTCCCCCTGTCATCTCTCCAACCATCTTCACTTTGTCTAAAATAAATATGGAAGGAGTACGGAATTCAATTTTAGAAATTAGACAACAGTAACCCTAAATGGCCATCTCCTAAGGTAGACGTAAGCCTTCTACGTAAGCCTAGCTCAGGTCACTTTAACTCTGATGTACTGTGTGCATCTTAGGACACCCACAGCTTCAGGACAACCTCTTTCAATCTCAGCAGGACTTGTTTACATTTAAGCAGGAGTTGCCTCTGAGCCTGTCCTAATATGGACACCGTACAATTGGTCTTTTGGCATTATTGTACCTAGAGAAGGGAGTCATTCCTCCGCTCCAAGGTGAAATTCCCCTAGGTACAGATCTAGGATCAGCTTCCCCTCCTCCAGTCCTAACCTTAGCCATTAGTGGGGGAAATTAAAAACTGTCCTAAGATCAGAGTCTAGGGGCAACTTTATTAGTGGAGGATTAGTAAAGATAGGATCTAGGTTAAGGCTCTAGACAGTCCATCTGTTGTTTGGGGGTTTTTCCCGGACATCCAACAACCGTGAACTCCTGCCGTACACCTCTCCTTCCTCCATAAATACTAAATACCCCTAACTCACCAACCTCACCCCCTCCTTCCTGCCATAAATACTAAATACCCCCTAACTCCCCCACCTCACACCTGCTCCTTCCTGCCATAAATACTAAATACCCCTAACTCCCCCACCTCACACCCTTCCCTTCCCTCCATGAATACTAAATACCCCTAACTCCCCCACCTCACACCTCTCCTTCCTGCCATAAATACTAAATACCCCTAACTCCCCCACCTCACACCTGCTCCTTCCTGCCATAAATACTAAATACCCCTAACTCCCCCACCTCACACCTGTCACTTCCACCCATAAATACTAAATACCCCTAACTCCCCCACCTCACACCTTACCTTCATGCCATAAATACTAAATATCCCAAACTCCCCCACCTCACACCCTCCTTCCTGCCATAAATACTAAATACCCATGACTCCCCCACCTCACACCTTCCTCTTCCTGCCATAAATACTAAATATCCTTAACTCCCCCACCTCACACCATCCCATCCTGCCATTATTTTTTTATTTAATATGTTGGCTTTATTTATCCAGGAAAGTAGAATAAATTATTGTTATTTTAACATGGCGACCTATAAGGCCCCTCTAATCAGTACTTATATTGGAACACTATTGTAGGAGATGGAAGTGGAACTAGTAACCAAATTATCAGAGAGACCAAAAAGAACTGCGGTAAAACACAAACACCTCATAATATTGTGTTTCCCTTGGCGACAAACTACACCTCCTATGTTCTCTCAGCAGAACTCCTTCCCCTCTTCTCCTGTAGCCCTGCCCTACACTGTACTAGTAATTTCATCTCCCTCTTTCCATCCCTCTCATTCTCTCCATCTCTGTGCCCCTCTCTCTCCATCTCTGTCTGTTCCAGTTTCCCATGCTCCTAGTGCTGATAACCCAGCTTAGTGATTTCCACACTGGCACACACACACAGCCTTGGGCACGGACACACACAGCCTTGGACACATGCACACACACACACACTTAGCCATGACCCTTCCCCTTGCCTCCATACAGTGACCTGTATGTAACAGGGGGAGAAACACCTCTGTCGCAGATGGGTATGTACACTACCGGTCAAAAGTTTTAGAACACCTACTCATTCAAGGGTTTTTCTTTATTTTTACTATTTTCTACATTGTAGAATAATAGTGAAGACATCAACACTATGAAATAACACATATGGAATCATGTAGTAACCAAGAAAGTGTTAAACATATCCAAATATATTTTATATTAAGTAGCCACCCTTTGCCTTGATGACCGCTTTGCACACTGTTGGCATTCTCTCAACCAGCTTCATGAGGTAGTCACCTGGAATGCATTACAATTAACAGGTGTGCCTTCTTAAAAGTTAATTTTTGGAATTTATTTCCTTCTTAATGCGTTTGAGCCAATCAGTTGTGTTGTGACAAGGTAGGGGGGTATACAGAAGATAGCCCTATTTGGTAAAAGACCAAGTCCATATTATGGCAAGAACAGCTCAAATAAGCAAAGAGAAACGACAGCCCATCATTACTTTAAGACGTGAAGGTCAGTCAATACGGAACATTTCAAGAACTTTGAACGTTTCTTCAAGTCGCAAAAACCATCAAGCGCTATGATGAAACTGGCTCTCATGAGGACCGCCACAGGAAAGGAAGACCCAGAGTTACCTCGGCTGCAGAGGATAAATTCATTAGAGTTTCCAACCTCAGAAATTGCAGCCCAAATAAATGCTTCACAGAGTTCAAGTAACAGGCACATTTCAACATCAACTGTTCAGAGGAGACTGTGTGAATCATTCCTTCATGGTCGAATAGTTCAAAAGAAAAAATAATAAATAATATGCCATTTAGCAGATGCTTTTATCCAAAGCGACTTACAGTCATGCGTGCATACATTTTTACGTATGGGTGGTCCCGGGGATCGAACCCACTACTCTGGCATTACAAGCGGCGTGCTCTACCAGCTGAGCTACAAGAAACCACTACTACAGGACACCAATAAGAAGAAGAGACTTGCTTGGGCCAAGAAACACGAGCAATGGACATGAGACAGGTGGAAATTTGTCCTTTGGTCTCGAGTCCAAATTTGAGATTTATGGTTCCAACCGCTGTGTCTTTGTGAGACGCGGTGTGGGTGAACGGATGATCTTCGCATGTGTTTTTCCCACCGTAAAGCATGGAGGAGGAGGTGTTATGGTGTGGGGGTGCTTTGCTGGTGACACTGTCTGTGATTTATTTCGAATTCAAGGAATTCACACTTTACCAGCATGGCTACCACAGCATTCTGCAGCGATACGACCATCCCATCTGGTTTGGGCTTAGTGGGACTATCATTTGTTTTTCAACAGGACACTGACCCAACACACCTCCAGGCTGTGTAAGGGCTATTTTACCAAGAATGAGAGTGATGGAGTGCTGCATCAGATAACCTGGCCTCCACAATCCCCCGACCTCAATCAATTTGAGATGGCTTGGGATGAGTCGGACCGCAGAGTGAAGGAAAAGCAGCCAACAAGTGCTCAGCATATGTGGGAACTCCTTCAAGATTGTTGGAAAAGCATTCCAGGTCAAGCTGGTTGAGAGAATGCCAAGAGTGTGCAAAGCTGCCATCAAGGCAAAGGGTGGCTATTTGAAAATATATTTTGATTTGTTTAACACTTTTTTGGTTACTACATGATTCCATATGTGTTATTTCATAGTTTTGATGTCTTCACTATTATTCTATGATGTAGAAAATAGTACAAATAAAGAAAACCCCTTGAATGAGTAGGTGTTCTAAAGCTTTTGACCGGTAGTGTAGTCAAAGGGTGCATCCCAAATGGACCCATAGACCCCTGGTCTAAAGTAGCACACTATAAGGAAAAAGGGTGCCATTTGGGATGCAGGCATAGTCACCATGTTAATGTGTGTAGTAAGCACTGGTTTCACAATGTAGGCTACACTCTTAGAAAAAAGGGTTATTCAGCTGTCCCCATAGGAGAACCCTTTTTGGTTCCAGGTAGAACTTTTTGGGGTTCCATGTAGAACTCTCTGTGGAAAGGGTTCTACATGGAACTCAAAAGGGTTCTACCTGGAACCAAAAAGGGTTCTTCAACGGGTTCTCCTATGGGGACAGTCAAAGAACCCTTTTCGCTTGTAGATAGCACCTTTTTTTTCTAAGAGTGTAGTGTCATCTGGTTCGCTGCCATTTATTACAGTGCAAGACTTTTCTCACACATGTTGCAGACGATTTCAATGGCCGACAGGGCATGCAGTGTATTGTGGGTAAAAGGAGACGAATCCCACCAAAAGCATATTCAATTATGTATTTACTGGGGATATGAATGTCACAATGCAGTAATCAATTCAATGCTGACAGTGTGTGTGTGTGTGTGTGTGTGTGTGTGTGTGTGTGTGTGTGTGTGTGTGTGTGTGTGGTCTTCACAGTAAAGAGCCATGTGTCTGCTGAGGGACAGGGTTCCCTACAGAAACACCCTGAAAAAAAGAGGGAGAGAGAGAGAGAGAGAGAGAGAGAGAGAGAGAGAGAGAGAGAGAGAGAGAGAGAGAGAGGCAGGCAGGCAGGCACAGAGACAAAAAAATAAAAAAGGAAGACACAGATGAGTGTCTTATTATGGGATTAGATTGAACTAGTCTCTCCCTACCCCCCAGGAATGATGTGGAACAGAGGGCTGGTGATAAGGGATGGAGCGAGGGAGAGTGGGATGGAAGGGTGGATGGTGGTAAGGAGAGAGAGAGATAGGGAGGGAGGGAGGTAAGAGGAGTGAGCGTGACAGTGGTTAAGGGGGGATATGTGTGAGTGTATGGATTGTACTGCTACGACTGGGTGGGGTGGTGGTTGGTGGTGGGTTAGCCCCCATTAAGTAGCTTGCGGGAGGGCTTGGCAGCAGGTCCAGGGTGGGTGGAAGGAAAGCAGCCATGGTTCTGGGGCTTGTGGACTCCTGCCAGCTCTGCAATCACTCCTCATTCTCAACAGTTGGCAGATAATGGCCATTCAGGCTCCTAAAGTGCCCCAGTATAATATGGAATACAACCCAAGAATGGCTATAGACAAAGTATGTTGACAAGATGGTCGAGTGACGTTTAGTAAAGGTGTGGTATAAAACAACGTTGCAACTCCAATAACAGGTCATGCATTCTGAACTGAGTCGCTCAACACACACACACTTTTCCATGAACCCCCTTTTAAGTATAGCGATACGCCCTGATTCCAAAGACGTTTGATCCCAAGTGCTAACTCGCTAATATGCTAGCAGGCCAGGACCTGCGAGTGTGTGTGTGTGTGTGTGTGGGGGGGGGGGGGAATTCTCTGTTTATAAATCCCAGCACCGTTTGAAACTCGGTCCAAGTATATTATCCACCCACTGTGTGGTGGCTTTGTGGAAACCCTCAAAGCACTCATGAAATGTAAACACAACGATTAAAGGGACTTTTTATTTTTACCAGACGTCTAAAACAAAGGGAGCGCGGGCAATAGACTCCCAGTTTGGAAGACAAAACAAACAGAGCGCCTGCCAATCAAACTCAGGTGGTGGCGGGCTGTGATGTCATCAAGGACCCAGGCAGTGACACAGGAAGTAAAGACACATCTATGCTCCTTCGAAGAACTCCGGTGTAGTACAGTCGATTACAGTTACACACGTAGTGTATGTGAGGCCATGACGGTTTGCTGTAGCCACACATACACAGCCTTGTACTGTAGATTATGCTCAGGGCCGGCCCAAGCCTTTTGGGGGACGTAAGCAAAATGTTGCATTTTACTGGCCCCCCCTTGACGGTATAGATAAAAAAAATACGTTTTAGAGTAAACTTCTTGCCATGAGGCGTAGAGAACATTTTGACGTTTTAAAGCAAGTTTGCTGCATTTCTACACATATTGCCATGGGTGGAGAGAAGATTTTGCAATATTATAAAACATTTCATGCAATTCTACAAATTATCCATGGGGCTGAGAGAAAAATGTGCAGTTTACAGCTAATTTCCTGCAATTCTACACATTTGCCATAGGGTGGAGATACATTTATGCAGTTTTGAAGATTATTTCTTGCAATTCTACACATTTTGCCATTATGTATGCCATGTTAATGTGATATCTGAGTGAGGGTGACTAACAAAATGAATCGGGGCCCCAGTCGACCATGATTACGACAAGTTTAGATAGCTGGCTAGACAAATTTATTAATCTAAAAAATTGTAGCTGACATGGGCTAATTGAGTGAGTATCAGTAACTGATTTAACAAGAGAAAAACTGCTAATGCACAACCACATTTTGAAATTGCACCTTGTGTATTCTACTATTCTAACTCTCAACCTTGTTGGTCGCTTATGCGGTCACTTATGTCGCATGCCTAGGGCCGGCCCTGGCTATGCTGTTTTTAATCCCACTGGCCTCCTCTGTGTGGATTCCTCTGTTTGGCAGATGACGATGATGATTGATGCCAGTCTGCTGCGATGGAATCATGGATCTGCATCCCAAATGGCACCCTACTCCCTACACAGTGCACTACCATTGATCAGAGCCTATGGGGCTCTGGTCAAAAGTAGTTTACCCTATAGGTAGTAGGGTTCCATTTGAGAAGCAGCCATAAATTAGGCCACGTCAGTTAGCAGTGTGGAGCGCTAGCTGTGAGTCGATGGGGATGAGTCGAGTGCTCCTTTGTGACTTTCAACAGCCCTGGCGAGGCAGCAACCTTACTTCCTCTCTCTGAAGAACACACACAGGAAGTCTGTTGGGGGGCTCTTCGTGACACCGTTAGAGTGTACGTGTGTGCGATCTGTGTTCATGTGCGCATGCACATTTGCATGCGTACGTGAGTGGGTGGTTGGCTGTGTGGGGTACTGTACAGTCATGCTGCACATTAAAACACTTAGGCTAATCTGAGACAGTTTAGGCCTATAGTGAAACTCAGAGAGGGACTTTTTCAATAGACAGCTAAGTCAACACAGACTGGTTCCCTTACTCTTCAACACACTCCATCATTAAAAGGGCAACACGCTCCATCATTAAAAGGGCAACACACTCCATCATTAAAAGGGCAACACACTCCATCATTAAAAGGGCAACACGCTCCATCATTAAAAGGGCAACACACTCCATCATTAAAAGGGCAACACACTCTATAATTAAAAGGGCAACACACTCCATAATCTCTGTGGCCTGCTGTTAAGCCAAATGTCTCCATTTGCTTTGGAGGTTGCATTGGGTTAGGGTGTTTGATAGTTTATCTATCTGATTTAGTAGCGAACACTGAGGTAATTTTTCTGCCTATTCCACGTGTCCAACCAGGGATTTAAACCCAGGCCACAAGACTGTGTTTACCATCTGAGCTAAAGCCTAGGCATTACCTCTGGGTGAAGCCTGAGGTTATTTCAGCCTATTCCACATGTGATTTAGGGTGTTCGAACCGACGTCTCCTGTGTGTCTCGAGAGCTTTGCCTAGGCCCTCAGACATAAAGCCTAGGCATTATGTTAGGGAGCTATTGGAAGTTTTCAGGTCTCCCGCAAGGTTACTCAACCACAATACACACAAAGCCTTTTATAATGAACCTTGTACAGAAATGTGTCTCTTTTCAATGTGCATTTTCCAAAGAGCCTATTTAGGCGCCCTTTTTAGATTATCGCAATGATGAGCAGATGTTTACATACAGTACCAGTCAAAAGTTTGGACACACCTACTCATTCAAGGGTTTTCTTTATTTTTACTATTTTCTACATTGTAGAATAATAGTGAAGCTATCAAAACTATGAAATAATACATATGGAATCATGTAGTACCAAAAAAGTGTTAAACAAATCAAAATATATTTTATAATTGAGATTCTTCAAATAGTCACCCTTTGCCTTCATGACAGCTTTGCACACTCTTAGCGTTCTCTCAACCAGCTTCATGAGGAATGTTTTCCAACAGTCTTGAAGGAGTTCCCACATATTGTGAGCACTTGCTGGCTGCTTTTCCTTCACTCTGTGGTCCGACTCATCCCAAACCATCTCAATTGGGTTGAGGTTGGGTGATTGTGGAGGCCAGGTCATCTGATGTAGCACTCCATCACTCTCCTGGAGGTGTGTTGGGTCATTGTCCTGTTGAAAAAGAAATGATAGTCCCACTAAGCGCAAACCAGATGGGATGATGTATCGCTGCAGAATGCTGTGGTAGCCATGCTGGTTAAGTGTGCCTTGAATTCTAAATAAATCACAGACAGTGTCACCAGAAAAGCACCATCACACCTCCTCCTCCATGCTTCACGGTGGGAACCACACATGCAGAGATCATCCATTCACCTACTCTGCGTCTCACAAAGACACAGCGGTTGGAACCAAACATCTCAAATTTGGACTAATCAAATCAAATCAAATAACTTTATTTGTCACATGCACCGAATACAACAGGTGTAGACCTTACCGTGAAATGCTTATTTACAAGCCCTTAACGCAGTTCAAGAAAGAGTAAAGAAAATATTTACCAAATAAACTAAAGTAAAAAAATTATAAAAAGTAACACAATAAAATAACAATAACGAGGCTATATACAGGGGGTACCGGTACCGAGTCAATGTGCGGGGGTACAGGTTAGATAAGGACAGATTTCCACCGGTCTAATGTCCATTGCTCGTGTTTCTTGGCCCAAGCAAGTCTCTTCTTCTTATTGGTGTCCTTTAGTAGTGGTTTCTTTGCAGCAATTCGACCATGAAGGCCTGATTCACGCAGTCTCCTCTGAACAGTTGATGTTGAGATGTGTCTGTTACTTGAACTCTGTGAAGCATTTATTTGGGCTGCAATCTGAGGTGCAGTTAACTCTAATTAACTTATCCTCTGCAGCAGAGGTAACTCTGGGTCTTCCTTTCCTGAGGCGGTCCTCATGAGAGCCAGTTTCATCCTTGCACTTGATGGTTTTTGCGACTGCACTTGAAGAAACTTTCAAAGTTCTTGAAATGTTCCGTATTGACTGACCTTCATGTCTTAAAGGAACGATGGACTGTCATTTCTCTTTGCTTATTTGAGCTGTTCTTCTGTATACCACCCCTACCTTGTCACAACACAAGTGATTGGCTAAAACACATTAAGAAGGAAAGAAATTCCACAAATTAACTTTTAACAAGGCACACCTGTTAATTGAAATGCATTCCAGGTGACTATCTCATGAAGCTGGTTGAGAGAATGTCAAGAAAGTGCAAAGCTGTCATCAAGGCAAAGGGTGGCTACTTTGAAGAATCTCAAATATAAAATATATTTTGATTTGTTTAACACTTTTTTGGTTACTACATAATTCCATATGTGTTATTTCATAGTTTTGATGTCTTCACTATTATTCTACAATGTAGAAAAAAATAAAGAAAAACCCTGTAATGAGTAGGTGTGTCTAAACTTTTGACTGGTAGTGTAATTCCTAGAAAACATGGAATTGAACAAATAGCCACTGGAATGCATCGTCCCTTTAGTCGTGAGAGACGGGACACCCTCATGTCCGCTAAATGACTCAAATGTAAATGTAAATGTAATGTTAGGTTCAGAACATATGATTAAATCGAATACCTTATGAGCAAAATACGTTGAAAAGGCAGCTCTGTTTGAAAATATGTTGAAAATACGTATTTTTGGTTGAAAAAAAGACGTACTGTATTTTCAACAACTTGTGCTCACTGGGTATGTTGTACAGAGCATTACAGTACATTAGTAAATCATGCTACAACAGTGCTGTAAGGTATCTCTCTAAGATGCATATCATCAGAAACATGCTAAAAACATAAGCTTGTTTCTGAAGCTAACATGATTAAAGCCATAGTAGGGAAGTTCCTAGTGTGTAGAGCGTAACCATGACACCGATACAAATGGATGGGATTATGCTAATGTACTGTACTGGGTGTGTGAGGGGATTCCCCTCTCTGACTCTGCCAGTCTGATTAGAGCCAGTAAACACGCATGCATGAATACGCACGCACACGCGCATGGATGTACAAACATGCGCATATACAAACACACCCACACGATCTATTGTCATATATATACAGGGAACACTAAAATAACACATCCTAGATCTGAATGAATGAAATAATCTTATTAAATACTTTTTTCTTTACATAGTTGAATGTGCTGACAACAAAATCACACAAAAATTATCAATGGAAATTAAATGTATCAACCCATGGAGGTCTGGATTTGGAGTCACCCTCAAAATTAAAGTGGAAAACCACACTACAGGCTGATCCAACTTTGATGTAATGGCCTTAAAACAAGACAAAATGAGGCTCAGTAGTGTGTGTGGCCTCCACGTGCCTGTTTGACCTCCCTACAACGCCTGGGCATGCTCCTGATGAGGTGGCGGATGGTCTCCTGAGGGATCTCCTCCCAGACCTGGACTAAAGCATCCGCCAACTCCTGGACAGTCTGTGGTGCAACGTGGCGTTGGTGGATGGAGCGAGACATGATGTCCCAGATGTGCTCAATTGGATTCAGGTCTGGGGAACGGGCGGGCCTGTCACGGTTTCGGCCGAGGCTGCCTCTCTCCCTTGTTCGGGCAGGCTTCGGCGTTCGTTGTCTCCGGAATACTAGCTGCCACCGTTGTATGTTTCATGTTCGTTTGCTTTTGTCTGAGTGTTGTCACACCTGTTTTCATTTAGTGTCATTAGTGTCCTATTTAGTTCCCGTTGTGTTTGTCAGGTGTTGTGTATTATTGATTGTGTCAGACGTATTTTCGCTCGGTTGAGCTTCTCTCCACTGCGCTGGAGTTTACGCACCTGTTTGTGCGCTGTTTTGTTTCTTTTTCGCCTTCGTGCGTATTTCGCCTTCGGGCAAGTGTTGTCCGTTTGCCGTGTTTCGGCTTAATACAAGTCTGTTGGATTATCCGTCTGCGTCCTGCGTTTGATTCCGCCACTGCACCTACAGCACGCCTTGACAGAATAATACACCACAATGGAATCAGCAGGAGCCGCAGCAGCCCAGGCGACTCTGGAGGACAGGGTCCGGGAGCAAGGGGACCAGATCCTGCAGATGGGGACCGCACTGCAGGAGGTGATCACCACCATCCGAGGCTGGGGGACGCCTCCACCGCCACCCTCCGTGCCAGCACCATCGGCCAGTCAGCCTATTCCCGCACCAGAACCCCGAGGAGTCCGACTCTCGCTCCCGAGGGCTTACGATGGGACCGCGGCCGGGTGCCAGGGTTTCCTTCTCCAGGTGGAGCTGTACCTGGCCACCGTGCATCCGGCGCCCTCGGGACATGAGAGCGTGTCCGCCCTGATCTCCTGCCTGTCCGGGAAGGCGTTGGAATGGGCCAACGCGGAGTGGAGGAGGATCGACGCGGACACCATAACGTACAACGAGTTCTCCCGCCGCTTCAAGGCGGTGTTTGACCATCCCCCGGAGGGGAAAGCGGCGGGGGAGCGTCTGGTCTTCCTCCGGCAGGGGAGGAGGAGTGCTCAGGAGTTCGCCCTCGAATTCCGTACTCTAGCGGCAGATGCAGGGTGGAATGATCGGGCCCTCGTCGATCACTACAGGTGTAGTCTACGAGAGGACGTCCGTCGGGAGCTGGCCTGTAGGGACACCAGCCTCACGTTCGACCAGTTGGTCGACATGTCCATCAGGCTGGATAACCTGCTAGCTACCCGCGGGCGTTCCGAGGGGGGTCCGTCCATTTCACCCTCCAGCGCTTCCGAGCCGTGCCCCATGGAGCTCGGGGGCGCTGGCGCTAGAGAGAGGAGGGGTCGGCTTACTAGGGGGTACATCCCTTGCACCAACTGTGGTCGGGGAGGACACACCGCGGCTAGGTGCTGGGGATGGCCTCCTAGGGGAGAGGACGACAGGTCCCGCACTGGGGATTCCCTCCAGGTGAGTAGGCGCCCCACTCACCCAGAGCTCTCTGTTGCACATTTTTGTATGCCTGTGCGTTTTCCACAGGTAGCACCTCATTCCCAGCATAAGGCGCTGGTAGATTCAGGCGCGGCTGGGAATTTTATTGATAAAAAGTTTTGTTTAGCGTTAGGGATTCCCCTTCTTCCTGTTGATGTTCCTTTCCCCGTTCATGCCCTAGATAGCCGTCCGTTGGGTACGGGCTTGATCAGGGAGGTCACGGCGTCACTTAGGATGTGTGCGCAGGGGGGTCATCAGGAGATGATTCAGCTATTTCTGATTGACTCTCCTGCGTATCCGGTGGTGCTGGGCATGCCCTGGTTGAGTACCCATAACCCATCCATTTCGTGGCAGGAGAGGGCTCTGATGGAGTGGTCTGCTCAGTGTGTGGGTAGATGTTTGGGCGTTTCCGTAGGGGCTACCTCGGTGGAGAGTCCAAACCAGGTGCCCGCATTGCACGTTCCCCCTGAGTATGGGGATTTGGCTATTGCGTTTAGTAAGGCGAGGGCGACGCAGTTGCCGCCCCATAGGCAGGGAGATTGTGCGATAGACCTCCAGGCAGGAGCTGCGCTCCCACGGAGCCATGTGTATCCTCTGTCTCAAGAGGAGAAGAAAGCTATGGAGACTTACATAGAAGAATCTCTGAGACAAGGATACATACGGCCTTCCACTTCCCCTGCGTCCTCGAGTTTCTTTTTTGTGAAGAAAAAGGATGGTGGTTTGCGCCCGTGCATCGATTACCGTGGTCTCAATCAGATTACGGTGAAGTACAGTTATCCACTCCCGCTGATTGCGACCATGACTGAGTCGTTGCATGGGGCGCGTTTCTTCACTAAATTAGATCTCAGGAGCGCGTACAACTTGGTGCGCATCAGGGAGGGCGATGAATGGAAGACAGCCTTTAGTACCACCTCGGGCCATTACGAGTATCTGGTCATGCCATACGGGTTGATGAACGCTCCGTCAGTTTTCCAATCATTCGTGGATGAGATCTTCAGGGACATGCAGGGGCAGGGGGTGGTTGTGTACATTGATGACATTCTCGTGTACTCGCCTACCCGTGTCGAGCATGTGGCCCTGGTGCGTAGAGTGTTGCGGAGGCTGGTGGAGCACGACCTGTATGTGAAGGCAGAGAAGTGTCTGTTTTTCCAGGAGTCGGTCTCCTTTTTGGGGTATCAGTTGTCTGCGTCAGGGGTGAAGATGGAGGTAGACCGGGTGTCGGCCGTGCGTAATTGGCAAACACCAACCACTGTGAAGGAGGTGCAGCAGTTTTTGGGGTTTGCGAATTACTACCGGAGGTTTATCCGGGGTTTTGGACAGGTGGCAGCTCCCATCACGTCTCTTTTGAAGGGGGGTCCGGTGCGTCTGCAGTGGTCGGCCGAGGCGGACAGGGCGTTTGGGAGGCTGAAGGACCTGTTTACCTCGGCCCCGGTGCTGGCGCATCCGGATCCCTCTTTGCCGTTCCAGGTAGAGGTGGACGCGTCAGAGGCCGGTCTAGGAGCCGTGCTTTCACAACGGTCTGGCGCGCCACCTAAACTCCGCCCCTGTGCCTTTTATTCTAAGAAGCTCAGTCCGGCGGAGCGGAACTATGACGTAGGGGACAGGGAGCTGTTAGCCGTGGTACAGGCCCTAAAGGTGTGGAGGCACTGGCTTGAGGGGGCTCAACACCCTTTCCTCATTTTGACGGACCACCGTAACCTGGAGTACATCCGGGCAGCGAGGAGGTTGAACCCTCGCCAGGCAAGATGGAATATGTTCTTGACCAGGTTTACTTTTAAGATCACGTACATCCCTGGGTCACAGAATGGTAAGGCAGATGCGCTGTCTCGGCGGTATGACACGGAGGAGAGGTCCGTGGAGCCCACTCCCATACTGCCGGAGTCGTGTCTGGTGGCACCGGTAGTGTGGGAGGTCGATGCTGAACTCGAGCGGCGTTACGCACCGACCCTAGTCCACCACAGTGCCCGGAGGGTCGGAAGTACGTTCCGCTCGAGGTTCGGGATCGATTGATCTATTGGGCTCACACGTCACCCTCCTCTGGACATCCGGGTATCGGCCGGACAGTGCACTGTCTTAGTGCCAAGTACTGGTGGCCCACGTTGGCAAGGGATGTGAGGGTTTATGTTTCCTCCTGCTCGGTGTGCGCCCAGTGTAAGGCGCCTAGACATCTGCCTAGGGGTAAGTTACTACCCCTGCCCGTGCCACAACGACCATGGTCCCACCTCTCGGTGGATTTCCTTACTGACCTTCCTCCTTCACAGGGGAATACCACTATACTGGTCGTTGTGGACCGGTTTTCTAAGGCCTGTCGTTTGCTCCCCATGCCGGGCCTTCCTACCGCCCTACAAACTGCCGAAGCCCTATTCACCCATGTGTTCCGGCACTACGGGGTACCCGAGGATATTGTGTCTGATCGGGGTCCCCAATTTACCTCCAGAGTCTGGAGGGCCTTTATGGAGCGGTTGGGGGTCTCGGTGAGCCTCACCTCGGGTTACCACCCGGAGAGTAATGGGCAGGTGGAACGTGTAAACCAGGATGTGGGCAGGTTTCTTAGAACATACTGCCAGGACCGGCCGGAGGAGTGGGCAAGGTACGTTCCCTGGGCCGAAATGGCCCAGAATTCCCTACGCCATTCCTCCACTAACCTAACCCCTTTCCAATGTGTGTTAGGTTACCAGCCGGTTCTGGCACCCTGGCAGCAGAGCCAGATCGAGGCTCCTGCGGTGGATGAGTGGGCGAGGCGCTCGGAGGAGACCTGGAACGCTGCACACGTCCACCTGCAGCGGGCCCTCCGACGTCATAAGGCGAGCGCTGATCTCCACCGCAGTGAGGGACCGGTGTACGCGCCTGGTGATCGAGTCTGGCTCTCTACCAGGAACCTGCCCCTCCGCCTGCCCTGTCGGAAACTGGGTCGGCGGTTTGTAGGGCCATTTAAAGTCCTGGGAAGGTTGAACGAGGTGTGTTATAAATTACAGCTACCTGTTGAATATAAAAGTATTAACCCCTCGTTCCGTGTGTCCCTTCTCAGGCCGGTGGTAGCTGGCCCACTCCAAGACAGTGAGATCAGGGAGACTCCTCCGCCCCCATTGGACATCGAGGGGGCACCGGCGTACTCCGTGAGGTCCATCTTGGATTCGAGACGTCGGATGGGGGGTCTCCAGTATCTAGTGGAGTGGGAGGGGTACGGTCCGGAGGAGCGGTGCTGGGTGCCGAGGAGAGACATTTTGGACCCGTCTCTCCTGACGGAATTCCATCATGGGCACCCGACGCGCCCGGCTCCGCGTCCTCCGGGTCGTCCCCGAGGCCGGAGTCAGCGCACGTCTGGAGCCGCGCGTCAAGGGGGGGGTACTGTCACGGTTTCGGCCGAGGCTGCCTCTCTCCCTTGTTCGGGCAGGCTTCGGCGTTCGTTGTCTCCGGAATACTAGCTGCCACCGTTGTATGTTTCATGTTCGTTTGCTTTTGTCTGAGTGTTGTCACACCTGTTTTCATTTAGTGTCATTAGTGTCCTATTTAGTTCCCGTTGTGTTTGTCAGGTGTTGTGTATTATTGATTGTGTCAGACGTATTTTCGCTCGGTTGAGCTTCTCTCCACTGCGCTGGAGTTTACGCACCTGTTTGTGCGCTGTTTTGTTTCTTTTTCGCCTTCGTGCGTATTTCGCCTTCGGGCAAGTGTTGTCCGTTTGCCGTGTTTCGGCTTAATACAAGTCTGTTGGATTATCCGTCTGCGTCCTGCGTTTGATTCCGCCACTGCACCTACAGCACGCCTTGACAGGGCCAGTCCATAGCATCAATGCCTTCCTCTTGCAGGAACTGCTGACACACTACAGCCACATGAGGTCTAGCATTGTCTTGCATTAGGAGGAACCCAGGGCCAACCGCACCAGCATATGGTCTCACAAGGGGTCTGAGGATCTCATCTCGGTACCTAATGGCAGTCAGGCTACCTCTGGTGAGCACATGGAGGGCTGTGCAGCCCCCCAAAGAAATGTCACCCCACACCATGACTGACCCACCGCCAAACCAGTCATGCTGGAGGATGTTGCAGGCAGCAGAACGTTCTCCACGGCGTCTCCAGACTCTGTCACGTCTGTCACATGTGCTCAGTGTGAACCTGCTTTCATCTGTGAAGAGCACAGGGTGCCAGTGGCGAATTTGCCAATCTTGGTGTTCTCTGGCAAATGCCAAACGTCCTGCACGGTGTTGGGCTGTAAGCACAACCCCCACCTGTGGACGTCGGGCCCTCATACCACCCTCATGGAGTCTGTTTCTGACCGTTTGAGCAGACATGCACATTTGTGGCCTGCTGGAGGTCATTTTGGAGGGCTCTGGCAGTGCTCCTCCTGCTCCTCCTTGCACAAAGGCAGAGGTAGCAGTCCTGCTGCTGGGTTGTTGCCCTCCTACGGCCTCCTCCACGTCTCCTGATGTACTGGCCTGTCTCCTGGTAGCGCCTCCATGCTCTGGACACTACGCTGACAGACACAGCAAACCTTCTTGCCACAGCTCGCATTGATGTGCCATCCTGGATGAGCTGCACTACCTGAGCCACTTGTGTGGGTTGTAGACTCAGTCTCATGCTACCACTAGAGTGAAAGAACCGCCAGCATTCAAAAGTGACCAAAACTTCAGCCAGGAATCATAGGAACTGAGAAGTGGCCTGTGGTCACCACCTGCAAAACCAGTCCTTTATTGGGGGCGTCTTGCTAATTGCCTATAATTTCCACCTGTTGTCTATTCCATTTGCACAACAGCATGTGAAATTTATTGTCAATCAGTGTTGCTTCCTATGTGGACAGTTTGATTTCACAGAAGTGTGATTGACTTGGAGTTACATTGTGTTGTTTAAGTGTTCCCTTTATTTTTTTGAGCAGTGTATATAGGTCCCCTGTAGCTCAGTTGGTAGAGCATGGCGCTTGCAACGCCAGGGTTGTAGGTTCGTTTCCCACGGGGGGCCAGTATGAAAATGTATGAAGTCGCTCTGGATAAGAGCGTCTGCTAAATGACTAAAATGTAAATCTACATTGGTCAATGTACCAGTCTTCTCTCTCTTTATCCCTCTATTCTCTTTCTCCTTCCCTCTATTAGCAGGTGGCCAGCACACAGCATCTGGCACACTGACCCACTGCTGGCCAACAGGAAAACAGAGGAGTAGTGATGATGTCATAGAGACAGAACTTTTTCATCCGCGGCCCCGTTTCATTTGCTACACTCCTTCATCCCCTCAATCTATTTTGAAATGAAGAGAGAGAGGAACTAGTGTGTGTGTGTGTGTGTTTGTAGTATATGTCTGTGTGTGTGTGTGTGTGTGTGTGTGTGTGTGTGTGTGTGTGTGCTGTTGACTCTGCGGTGTAACAGGCTGACGTGATGATGTCATTGCGGGCGGCAAGCGCCCAAGGACAGCTCGGGTTTAAGGTCATGGAGGACCCCAAGAAGAGGTCACCCTCCACCCCCCACAACAGCTGCCCCCGTTCACACTCCCCATCCCCTGGCCTCGGGAGTCAACCCCCATCCCCTTAAAACAAAAAACCCTGGTGCTCTTTAACACCTTCAAACCCCAGCCAGCGGAACACTAACACTAACCCAGACACAGGGACTAACCCGGGGAAATTAGGAACTAATCGCACAGCCTTTCCAGAGAGGCCCAGGGGTTGGAGAGGGCAAGCCCAGGCCCGACCCTCTGTCTCAGGCGCTTTATGACGTCTGGGTCCCTGGGTTGGAACTCTGTAAGCCCAGACAAAGGGCTTACATGGTTAGTCAACAAGAGCTTACGACTGGCAACATCCCTTTGATGTTCTACATGACTATATGGTGATACGGTGAATGTCTGACCGCATTTCCATGACTTTGGAAAAAGTGATTGTGTTTACCGTGTGTGATCCACATCTGTCTGTGTACTGAGATTGGATCAATGCTTTGTTGGCTGCAGTTCAATCTGGGCTCAGTTCATTAGGCATGAAACGGAGTGAAACTGGGACGTTCTAACTGAACTTGTCCAATAAGACGTGCTCATCAGTTTTGCTACGGTGTGGCATAATGAACCCTGGTGCTGTTTTTTCCATTGTTTTTGGAGTCATTTGAAATGCTGTGGTAGTGGATGAGGTCAGCTGACCATTTTACTGTGTCTAGTCCCAAATGGCACCCTATTCCTTATATAGTGCACTACTTTTGACCAGGGCTCATAGGGCTCTGGTCAAAAGTAGTGCATTATGTAGGGAATAGGGTGCCATTTGTGACCATATCTATGTAACTAAGGAGGTTTGAGTACTTGGAAAAAAGTACAAATACAATCCCTTATAATCATTATTATTACCAAGTGTTTATGGGTGGCTTGCAGTCATATCCTCAATTCACCCTTCAACGTTGGCAATGCTGAGATGACCTCCTTCCCCTAACGCATGACACACATACACACAGTGCTTGACTTGGGCAGGTACCAGCACCTCAAATGTTCTACTGCTTGAGCTCCTGTTCCTCTTATAGAATATTAGCTCCAAAGTATTGTGGCGCTCCTGCATCTAAACAGAACCAGTAACCCTAACCTAATTGTAACCCAAACCCAACCCCATTCGCCGCTCCTTCTGGGGACCAGCGAAATGTCCCCTTGTTTTACTATCCTTGTGAAGACTTCTGGTCCCCACAAGGATAGTAAACCCCCAAACATTGACGTCTGTTAACATTGCCAAAGCAAGTGAAGTAGATAGTAAGCAAAAGTGAAATAAACAATAAATATGAATAGTTAATATTACACTCAGAAGTTCCAAAAGAATAAATACATTTCAAATGTCATATGTATATATACAGTGTTGTAATGATGTGCAAATAGTTAAAGTACAAATGGGAAAATAAATATGGGTTGTATTTACAATGGTGTTTGTTCTTCACTGGTTGCCCTTTTCTTGTGGCAACAGGTTACAAATCCTGCTGCTGTAATGGCACACTGTGGTATTTCACCCAGTAGATAAGGGAGTTTATTCAAATTGGCTTTGTTTTCGAATTCTTTGTGGTTCTGTGTAATCTGAGGGAAATATGTGTCTCTAATGTGGTCATACATTTGGCAGGAGGTTAGGAAGTGCAGCTCAGTTTCCACCTCATTTTGTGGGCAGTGTGCACATAGCCTGTCTTCTCACTCAATGTTCAATTTAAGGGCTTTATTGGCATGGGAAATATATGTTTACATTGCCAAAGCAAGTTAAATAGATAATAAACAATAAAAAATTAACAGTAAACATTACACTCTAATGATGTGTAAATAGTTAAAGTACAAAAGGGAAAATAAATAAACATAAATATAGGTTGTATTTACCTCTCTCTGTCTCTGTCTCTCTCTCTGTCTCTCTCTGTCTCTGTCTCTCTCTCTGTCACACACACAGTCTCCCTGTTGGTCAGGTGACTCAGGAGGACAGGAACCTATTTCTACACAGCCCTCTATGGATTTGTCATTAAATGTCATAATTACTTCAGGGATCTAGCTCTGATGCTTCAGTCTGAACAATAAGAAACTAGGCTACCCTGTGTGTGCTGGTTTGGTGAACTAGCTGAGCCATTTCAATTATAATATAATATTATCTTGGTTCCCCCCTTTTCCTTTTTCTCCTCTCTCTCTCTCTCACTCCCTCTCTCACTCTCTCTCGCTCTTCTCTCTCAACTCCCTCTCCCTCTCTCTCTCTCTCTCTCAACTCCCTCTCCCTCTCTCTCAACTCTCTCTCTTTCTCTCTCTCTCAACCTCTCTCACTCTCTGTCTCTCTCTTCTCTCTCTCTCTCAACTCCCTCTCGCTCTCTCTCAACTCTCTCTCTCTCTCAGCCTCGGTCTCTCTCTCTCAACTCACTCTCTCCGTCTCGCTCAACCTCTCTCAACTTCTCTGTCTCTCTGTCTCTCTCTCTCTCTCTCTGTCTCTCTCTGTCTCTGACACTTTCCCTCTCTGTCTCTCTCTGTCTCTCTCTCTCTCTCTGTGTCTGTCTCTCTCTCTCTCTCTCTCTGTCTCTCTGTCTCTCTCTGTTTCTCTCTCTCTCTCTCTCTCTCTCCCTCCCTCCCTCCATCTCTGTCTCTCTCTGTCTCTCTCTCAACTCCCTCTCTCTCTCCCTCTCAACTCTCTATCTCGCTCTGTCTCTCTGTCTCTGTCTCTCTCCCTCTCGCTCTCTCTCTCTCCCTCTCTGTCTCTCCCTCTCTGTCTCTCTCTCTCTGTCGCTCTCTCTCTCTCTGTTTCTCTGTTTCTCTCTGTCTCTCTCTCGTTCTCTTTCGCCACAGCGGAAGACAGGGAGAGATGCACTATACTACTTTATTAGGACCCTAATGTACAGGCTTTACCTCAGCAGGCTAACAGTCTGTCACCCACACAGTAATATAGGAGGTGAGGTGTCTGTTTGATTCCCTTGTAATGAAGCAACAGAGCAACAAGGAAGTGACTTAATCCACTACTGGACAGCAGCCAAAGACTTAGGTGTCAGACCCTACACACACCTTACTCTACCAGACACACACGCTCACTCGCTCGCACACACACGCACACTCACACACACAGACGGAAACGCATACAAGCAGACAGACAGACAGACAGTGTGTGTGTGTATCTATGGGTAGGGAGGCTAAGAGCTGGGATGTAGTCTTGAGGATTTTGGCTGCATTCCATAGCGCTCCCCCATACACACACACACACTCACGCCTTCCCTTGGGCCAGCACTCGACAGGTGCTGCCTTAAGAGCCCCTCTGCTGCCCCCTCACACACAGACATATATTTGCGCACACACACTTCCACTTTTGCCCCCTTAACGCCCATTACTAGAACACACTGCCACCATTCTACCCCAGCCTTATCCCGGACTCTCCTTTTTGATACACACACACACACACCACACACACACACACACTGGACCTTCTGTAGGCAGTGACCAGCCAGCTGTTAGTAGACAGGGGGTAGATTGATAGAATCTGCATTGCAGATGAATCGCCTTGCGCTCTCTCTCTCTCTCTCTCTCTCTCTCTCTCTCTCTCTCTCTCTCTCTCTCTCTCTCTCTCTCTCTCTCTCTCTCTCTCTCTCTCTCTCTCTCTCTCTCTCTCTCTCTCTCTCTCTCTCTCTCTCTCTCTCTCTCTCCCTCTCTCTCTCTCTCATCAGCTATTACTGTTACTACTGCCACACTTCTTTCTTTCTCTCTGTTCTCTTTATCCACCACCTCGTCCTCTTCTCATTCAGCATCAGTCTTCTTCACTCTTATTCTTTGCCCCTTCCCTTATTTTTTTTCTCCCTCTCTCCCTCCCTCCCTCTCTCCCTCCCTCCCTCTACCGCTCTCCTCCCTCCCTCTCTCCCTCTCTCCCTCCCTCTCTCCCTCTCTCCGCCTGATGGTGTTAGCTGGTGCCAGCCCGTTGCGTGCCAAGCCAAGTGGCGGGAAGGAGAGAGCGTTGAGCACAGACTGCATGCTCTATCAGCCCAACAAACCGTTAGAGGAACCCACCGGCTGCAGCCACACACTCCCTCTGTGTCCCAAATGGTACAATATTCCCTACATAGTGCACTACGTTTGACCAGGCCCCATAGGATAAAAAAGTAGTGTTCTATGTAGGGAATAGGGTGCCATTTGGGACGCGAACAGGAGTCAATGAGGACAAGATTGTAAATAATGGAGGAAAGCGCAGGTCTGCGCTGCCACCCTGAGGCGGCTGGTGGTAGTGCGGGCGGTGGGTGGAATAGGGTCAACAAGAGGAGAGCGAGAGGATGATGAAATCCTGGCAGAATTTCAGCAACGCCTAGTCTGACTGGTCGGAGCTGGATGGGGGTGGGGCCTGGCTACTGTGAGATCATCGCTCTAGCTGCTGCCGCGGCGACGACCGCTATACAGTAGCACTCAAAGCCACACAGGCTGATTATGCAAGAGGGGAGAGAGAGGTTAGGGGAGAGAGAGGTGGAGGGAGGGAGGGAGGGAGGGAGGGAGGGCAATGTGGAGGAGTGCAGGTTTTATGAGGATACAGTACTGTGGGTGATGGGATGAATCGAATGAACTCGTCTGTAGCTCCCTCAGAGGAGGCTGGTGGAAGGAGCTATAGGAGGACGGGCTCTCGTAATGGCTGGAATGCAATTAATGGAACAGGTATCAAACACATCAAACATATCACATGTTTGACTCCGTTCCATTTATTCCATTCCAGCCATTAGAATGAGCCCGACCTCCTATAGCTCCTTCCACCAGCCTTCACTGCCCTATATTTTCTAGCATACAGATTGAAATGGGGCTATGCATTGTCTTTGTTTAAGGGCTGTTTCTTATCAAACAAAGGAATATAGGGCTACACATGTCCTTTAAGAATGTGGTGTAGTGCTTTGATATGGTCTTTTTGAATGAGGCCAGCAAGGTTTTCCTCTGTCTATAACATCAAGAATCACAAAGACTAATTTAACGTCTTCAGGCATAGAGGAACCTTTAGCAGATAAATTGTTTTTAATTAATTCAACTCTTTAAAATGGCTCCAAAAGGTTCAAATCCATAAAACATTATGGCCATGAGAAGATCTTAATTTAAATGCAAATAGTCAACTGCCATTTAATTCAAATATGTGGTGTTAGCCATCACTCTGAATTCAAAGGAAAACTGTCATAATGTGTGTAGACACAATTCTGATTCCCAAATGGCACCCTATTCCCTATTTAGTGTGTTACTTTTGATCTCCACTCAGTGCACTAAACAGGGAATAGGGTGCCATTTGGGAATCAGTGGAACTCAAATTTAAAATCTCTCACACTATAAATGCAAACACAAAAGACACACAAATGTCATCCAACTCAAAGGAAACAGAACATTCCCATAGATAACAATATCACTACATATCAGCATGTTAATCCATGGTTTTCCCAAATGGCATTCCAAACATTCTGTATGCATATGTATGGGATGGAAGAGACATGGTCTGTGTAGTCCCGTGTAGCTCAGTTGGTAGAGCATGCCGCTTGCAATGCCAGGGTTGTGGGTTCGATCCCACGGGGGACCAGTATGAAAAAATAAATAAAATGTATGCCCTCACTAACTGTAAGTCGCTCTGGATAAGAGCGTCTGCTAAATGACTAAAATGTAAAAAATGTAAATGGCTCCCTATATAGTGCACTACTTTTGACCAGAGCCTTTTGGGTTCCCCTATGGGCCCTGGTCAAAAGCAGTGCACTATAATAGGGAATAGGGTGCCATTTGGGACTCAGCCTAGCGGTGATCTAACAGAGAAGATGAGAGTTGACAAATGACTGCTGGGGGTTGTGACACGATGCCGTGGCGGGCTGACTGCTGGGGGGTTGTGACACGATGCCGTGGCGGGCTGACTGCTGGGGGTTTGTGACACGATGCCGTGGCGGGCTGACTGCTGGGGGGTTGTGACACGATGCCGTGGCGGGCTGACTGCTGGGGGATTGTGACACGATGCCGTGGCGGGCTGACTGCTGGGGGGTTGTGACACGATGCCGTGGCGGGCTGACTGCTGGGGGGTTGTGACACGATGCCGTGGCGGACTGACTGCTGGGGGGTGTGACACGATGCCGTGGCGGGCTGACTGCTGGGGGGTTGTGACACGATGCCGTGGCGGGCTGACTGCTGGGGGGTGTGACACGATGCTGTGGCGGGCCGACTGCTGGGGGGTTGTGACACGATGCCCTGGCGGGCTGACTGCTGGGGGGTTGTGACACGATGCTGTGGCGGCTGACTGCTGGGGGGTTGTGACACGATGCCGTGGCGGGCTGACTGCTTGGGGGTTGTGACACAATGCCGTGGCGGGCTGACTGATGCTGGGGGTTGTGACACGATGCCGTGGCGGGCTGACTGCTGGGGGGTTGTGACACGATGCCGTGGCGGGCTGACTGCTGGGGGGTTGTGACACGATGCCGTGGCGGGCTGACTGCTGGGGGGTTGTGACACGATGCCGTGGCGGGCTGACTGCTGCGGGGTTGTGACACGATGCCGTGGCGGGCTGAATGCTGGGGGGTTGTGACACGATGCCGTGGCGGGCTGACTGCTGGGGGGTGTGACACGATGCCGTGGCGGGCTGACTGCTGGGGGGTTGTGACACGATGCCGTGGCGGGCTGACTGCTGGGGGGTTGTGACACGATGCCGTGGC